>NC_060212.1:139035000-139190000 GCF_021130785.1 Homalodisca vitripennis
ATGGTTTGTTTTCAGATGATTAAAGCCCTTTTTCTGTCACTTTATTAACTAGGTTGTATACTTTCATTACAGTGATTTTGCATTATAATTACAACAGTTTGGCATTCGTGGCTTAATGTTGTGTTCCAGTTACTTTTAAAACAAAAAATTGGAAATTTAAAAAAAATCAGGCGAAGACTGTGGTTTCTCTTCTCCTTATTAGCTTATTTCCTCGGTGTCTTCTCTGCGTGTGTACTTTAAAGGCAATCTGTTATCTCTAGGTTGGTAGGGAACATTAATTGGACATCTCTCATTTCAATTGTAATTACATTGAAATTCGGTGTTGTCGTTTAGCCAGTTTAACTAGAATTATACCTGAGTGCTTCAGAACGTAATTACTGTGTGTCTCACAGTTTCTTGTGACTCTAAGCCATTGAATGAAAATAAAAATTCAAGTTTTGTAACCTTAGTACAGAGTTATTTTTAAATTTTCATTGGGAAATGTTTTTGGGTTCTTAGGGTTTAAAATTAAACAACTATATAACATTTTAGAACTGTATTTTATTACCTTATACTGTAATTATTTACTTATCCAGCAACAAATGCATCCATACGAGAGATTTATCACTAATAATAAAATTATGTGGATCATTTGTTTTCTTTGTCCACTCCCTAACATTGAAGGTTCAGAAAATGTATTACCTTGAATGTATTCATCACCTATTCACTACTACTTTCACGCAAAATATCATCATCAAAGTTACTATCTTTCACAACAGTTTTACTTAAATTGTATGTGTTCTCCACAAAGTTACTAAAAGTCTTAGAAAAAAATGCAATCTTGCAACGATGCCTTTTCAGAAAACGTTATTCGAAACAATCAGGAATAATTTCAACTCTTAAATAACGATCTCGGAGTGACGGACAGCGCCTGTCATCGGTTTTTACGGCGATTCTAACTGATGACGGACAATATACGTCATTGGTACCCGATGGGAATTAGTTCCCCTGGTTAGCTAACGGCCTAGTATCTGAATCTTCGAACATAAAGCTAAAGTTTAAAACTATATTTTAAATAGAAACCACACAAAATGCAAACATTTTTACTTAAAAAGTGAAATTTGAGTTACTTAAGCGAATTATTAAATTTACGATTCACCATCTGTTTAAATACCGGCTTATAATACGTATATATATATAAATATATATGTATATATTTGTTCAGTTATATTTGTACATTAGTACATAACACGTCAATAATCCATGAATGCCAGCTTCACCACAAAATCCTTTCAGGGGCCGCCCTTCTCTCCTCACCACTCCTCACTGCTACAATGCTCCCACCTGACAATTTCAGCGCGTTTGTGGTTATCTTGCCAAAATATCTCTATTTCTCACAAATTTATAGCGAAAGCTTTCAACGGTTTAAGCTTCTTTTAATTTTCAGCAATTTTTATGTATTTAATACTGTATTTGGAGATCAAGCTTATTGTTCTAAATATTACAATGATAATTGTAACTTGTGAGGACCAATATTAATATTACTGTTCAAAATATAACCCCCCCCTTGCACAGTTGTCAGGAAGGTAGATGTTTTCATTTTTGTGTACCATCTATAAATTATAAATTAAAATATACATTATTAGATTTGAAGGTCGATATATTCAACGCTGTTGCCATTAAGAATCTTTCATTCTAATATGTAAGTATTCTAATATGATGTTTAAAAAAGTTCCCAATTTTGAAACATTACATGTTATTAAAATGATTGTAAAAACATAAATGGTTGATAAATTATATTGTGGAGATTGGCACTGAAATTCGGCACTGAAACTCGAGTTATTATTTGACGTTACTGCTCTTTAAATTGTTCAGAGAATCTAATTATTCTAAAATTATTATTCTAAAATTTACCAAAAGAATGTAATATTTTGTTATAGCGATCATTTATTCCTGGAGTATTTTTGGTATATCATTATAAGGATATAAAAATTCCTGGTTTACCATCTATCCAGTATAAAATTGCGTGAAGAGCCTAACTAGTGTCCAACAATCGTGAAGTTCAAACATATCATAAATTTGTGCAGTAAAATATTTTTGTTTTATAATTTTCAAATCATGTTTGCGTTTTAATTTAAACAAATTTATTGTTCAATAAGTATTTAAAGGTAAACTCTTTCAAAGGGATGAACGTAAAAAAAACTGTTAGAAGTAGTGATTAAAAGTTAGATTGACAAAGTTTGTGAGGACATTACTTTCCAGCTATAGGAACCACCAGGGAGTTTCTTAACAAGGGAGCATTTGCACAGCGGTGGAATGTTATTGGAAAATTTTCTTATGGAATTGATTGAATTCTTGTACGCTTCAAGTTCCAGTCGGAAATGAGTAGATACTGCACTTGTACTATACTGTTGCTCTGAATTCCTTGTTTGCGGCTTCTAGTGCCTAATTTAATTATCTAAACATAACAATCCTACTTTTAATATACTATATTGGTTTAGATGCGATGCTCCTATCGAAATGTAATATAACGATGTAGGGACAAAATTGATAAACCAGAAACTATTAGAAAAATCACTTTAAACGTTTCGATATACTTATGTCACTTAACGAACAATAATGTAATCAACAGGAATCTGTATTGTTTATTACACTACATGAAACATATTTTATTTTCAAAATAAGAAACGATGTCTACAATAAAATAGCTAATTAATAGTAAATGTGTAGCTAATACGTGTTTATGTATTTGATTACACTCGTGAAAACTTTTTATTCATTCATTACAATCAAAATATATTTATATAATCGCAATAGATCTGTTTTAGAACATTTGTAGTCACTAAACTAATGGTAATGACTAGGAATACAATTCTTCTTCTTGTAGAACACTGAACTTGGTCAATTTAATCCAAATTTTTTGTATTATCATAAACATTTTCTAAAATAACAGGAGAAAATAGTGGCAGTAGAAGAGGAAGAGCGCTAGTTACCTTTCAAATCCTAAAGATTGCCTAGGATACGGTTTAGAAACGTCTACTCGAGTTTTCAACTATTGGCTGACACTACTTGTTGGATGTACGACCTAAAACTACTAAGAATGCTGCGTTTTTTTTCCAATACGAGTCTACACCATCAATCATATACGACAAAAATAACAATTTTTTAGCATCTTTTTTTGTATCCTAGACAATACCCACCAAGATGACTCATTTTCCCCAAAAATTGGCTTCTGTGCCATTAATTTGATGCAGGAACCAATTACTCATAGTCTGTTAACTCTTTTTTCCAGAAAATGGGGTATATTTTCAATCTCTAAAATTAAAAAAAATGTGGTAAAACAATTGCTATGGGCGTCCTGAAACGATTTAAATGCAGGAATACTACGATAGGCAATAGAAATTATGTTACCTTTAAATGACTATGTGAAGTTTAAAAAATATGTTTTTTTTAAACGCTAATTATTATTCTAACCAACTATACTTTTACCGTTAAAAATATAAACTCTACGGTGTTGTTGGTTTTGTAATGAGAGTAAAAAAAATACTATCTGTCAACCATCACCTCAACTTTCCTCTAAGGGACTTATCTTTGATCTTTAAAATATTCATAAAATGCAAACCTTAAAACATTTTTATTCGATTTTATAGTTGTAATTTATAAGTCAAGAAAATTTCAACTTTTTTGGTTTCTAAAGTAGATATCGTAACTGTCATTTCAATTTAAACACAGGTGATTTACATACGTACAATTTATGAAGTTCCAACCAGTTGCCATTGTCCAACCAGTAAATCAGGTTTTTAACCAACCTCGACGGCAAGGAATGCCACATTAAAAAAATGCAGAAAACAATTCCGTACTAAAACAAACGGAATGCAATGGTATGTCGTACGGTGTTAGTCTTAGGTAATTTTCATATATCGTCAGATTTCTAAAATTTATTTTCTGAAAAAATCTAAATTTTTAATGGTGTTTACGATCTAACGCACGTAAATTATAGTGTTACATACTCTCAAATAGAAACGAACAGACGAATGGTTACAGTGTATCTCAGAACATTTATACTAAATTTTTAAACTCAGCTGTTCAGAAAGACTACAATTTGTATCTCAGGACCACGAAATAAAAGTACAAGAATCATAGCACTATGATATCAAACCAGCCCAGCAAAGACGTAGATCATCGCAGTGAAGAATCTCCTCCGCATATTTTTACTAAAATTTATACTAAATCTTTACATTTAATTTCACCTATACATAAGTGTACAAAAACAACAAATAACTCTACCTTTATCGCTAGTTTGAATAGGTGTTTTTTTAACTAAAAAAAAAGATATTTTTTATCTAATAACACTCTTTTATCTATTATTTTTAGATGTATATATTTAAAATCTATGAGATGTCTCAAAACTATTCTATTTCTAAAACGTTTTTAAACTTAAATGTATTGTTTGGAACGTTTCTTAGTATCACAGGATCTTGGTATTTCAATTGTACCGTATGTCAAGATTCCACCGTAAAGGACCAACCTATTTGTTTGAAATTAACCCGGTGCCAAACACTGGTAAGGTAAACTCGGCACGCCAGGCCTTTAAAGAGGAGCTTGGACTCGCTTTGTTTTAATTACGTCTAAGTAACTGAACGATCAACTGAAGTGAGTTTTCTGAACCTTTTCAACTTGCACTCCCATCCAAGTGTTTATGAGAGCTATATTTTCTCTTAATGGTGCAGCTCTGAAACAGAAAATTGAATGTGTATTAAAATATTTAAGGCGATATCTGCATTTTCATCCCATATAAATAAAAATATGAATTTTTTTAAAGAAATTGATTTTGAAGCTTTTTAGAAAAACTGCTGTTTTATGTTATACTGAATGGAATAATTTATTTTGATCAATAGCTGCAGGTTGCTATAGCTTTATTATTTCAAATATCTTAAAAACCTAATGTCGTGCTTGTTTTTTCACGACAACCAAACATAACTTATTCTATAATTTTGCATTTTTTGTGATACGGTTTTTTATGAAATGAATTGGCATATACAGGGTGTACATAAAGTCCTGCACGGGTATAATATTTTCTGAACGATAACAGATAAATCAACAAGATTTGGTACATCAACACTACACCTAAAAATCTACTTTTTGAAGGAACTATCAGTTTTCTGTAATATCATGGGGACGTCCCGCAAGGAGTCAGAAGAAAATCTTAAATAGGAGCATAGGTCAATATGCACATCATTTTAAAGGGCTTATCTAGCAGAGTTTAATGCCGCAAACCGCACTCAAAAGGATTGATCCAGTACAAAATGGCGGCTGTTCAAAGGTATTACTTGGTTTCATTTTATTAGTAGCCATAACCCCAGTAAAGCAAAACTGCAACGAAACGAATACTGCACCTAAATACTACATTATGCTTGTCAGTCGTACAGAAGTGAATTATGACGTTAGTTATCCTCAAGGGTTACAAATTTGGTCGTAATATTATATTGATAACTGGGAAAACCTGATAACAGTAACAATTAGAAAGCTCTTATCTTTGGGTCGCAGTTTGGACTTTCCTTTTAGCCAGTCTATTCATAGTAGGTTATTCTAGTTTTCTTGTTTTAGTAGTGCTGTCCAACCTCTCTATCAGTGCGCTTTAGTACAAAAGAGTTTGTCGTATTGCTTGTAGTTCTTCAACTACACTACGTCGCTTGACGAACGTGAACGTATAACACTGCTTATGTTGGTTGGTTGGGGAAACAACAGACGATCACACAAGGAAGCATGTCATTTATTTAGTGACTACTTTTCAAGAGACGCAGCCAATTTCTAGAACAACTGTAGGGAGAACTGCTCACTGCTCAACGCTTTATGGAAACAGGAAGTGTTTCTGGAGAACATTTCCAGAATATCTGGTTTCAACAGGACGGAGCGCCCCACACTACGGCATCGACGTGAGAGCCTATTTAAACACACTGTTTTTTTGCAACGGTGGATCAGAAGGCGGGGGACTGTAGAATGGCCAGCGCGTTCACCAGATCTTTCTCCATTAGACTATTTTGTTTGGGATTACCTCAAGGACAACGTCTACAACACAAAGCCTCAAAATTTAAATGAACTGAGATAAAGAATACCAGTTCTTTCTTCTAGAATGTCAGACGATTCCTCAAGTTGCCCTGGTAAATTCTGTTTTTATGAGCGTCTTTCCAACTGTCAAATAACCGGAGGTGAACAATTCGAACATTTACTCTGAAAACATTTGGTACGTAAACATCTTTTTAAAATAAAACCTTTGAACAGCCGCCATTTTGTACTAGATCAATCTTTTTGAGTGCGGTTTTGCGGCATTAAACTCTGCTAGATAAGCCCTTTAAAATGATGTGCATATTGACCTATGCTCCTATTTAAGATTTTCTTCTGACTCCTTGCGGGACGTCCCCATGATATTATAGAAAACTGATAGTTCCTTCAAAAAGTAGATTTTTAGGTGTAGTGTTGATGTACCAAATCTTGTTGATTTATCTGTTATCGTTCAGAAAATATTATTACCCGTGCAGGACTTTATGTACACCCTGTATTTAAATTTAAATTATAATTAATTGCAATATTTACAAAAAAATGGGTTTTGTGGAAAAAATAATTTTAACTAGTAATAAATATTTTATAATGTATAAACTCTATCTTACTATTATAAGATAATCATATTTACGAGTATACTTAAAAATGTTCTGAGGAGGTTGGCGGTTTGTAAGATACCATCAGATACTTTCTGATTTAAACAGAATCCAATCATTCAGAAACTGACACTCAATATTTGTTAATTATTGCTTCTGGTATTAGGGGATGGGCACAGTTTCTAATTTTTTCTATAACCAACAATCAAAAAATAAGTTTTTTCATCGGAAACACAATAAAATACACCAAAATGTTATAATTTGTTAATAACATAATAAAACAAATTATTTACTCCAAACAAGTATGTAATGATGTCACCAAATTTATATTTTTAAAATAATGAAACAGTATTTTACTCAATATTATTAAATAAAAAATGTCATATATTAAAAAGAAATACATTGATATATATTGATTTCGTATTTCTACACATTTACTCCCTTCAAAATTGTATTCTACATATTTTAAATATAGAACAATTTCTATAATTTCTATTGGTTTACGGAAGATGATATTCAAGATAAGCTCAATTTCTGTTACAAATGAAATTTTCAGGTAGTATCGGATAACTAAAAACCAAAAGTGTGTGTATAGGCACCCTAATCTTTATTCAATATTTGAAATTTGAAATTTTAAAATACTGAGGTAAAAATTTTGGTATAGTTTCTATAATTTCATGTGGAGTACAATGTTTTTGACGATAAACTTAAAACACAAGGAATTTAAAATAAGTTGGATTGGTCCGTAATAAGAAAATTATTTACAGATCTGTAATTTATCTATAAAAACTGTGAGTACAGTATTGTAGAATTTGTGTGGTTGAAAGAGTCAATGTATTCTTTGAAAATTATGTATTTAGTAAATTATGTTGCGTTCTCAAGGCATCGAATTAGTGAGCACTGTGTTTTGGAGAAAGTTGTCTAAGTCGTTGTCTGTCTCCCTAAATACTAGGCCTGAGAACATTGTCGCTCAACAAGATTTATAACTATTTTAGTAGTAAATACCACAGCGTACATGATTGCAAAACACGTGGTACGTAGCTTAAAACTATCTGAATTCCTCTAAATTATTTACTTCGTGTTATCCAAACAAAAACTATAAAATCCGAGAAGCTGATATTGCAAAATAAAACAAGGAACTAAATATTTAAAGTATTGTTCCATATTGATAGTTGATAAGTCGTTTCTAAAGTTCATAAATATATTCTGAAACTTTTAGAATTAGTGTCTAAGATTTATAAGCTTGGGTAATTATACTGTTTTTATGTTTATTTAGTTTAAATTACATTTATATTTCTTCTTGAGCACATATACTATGTATTCCTTGTAACTGCTTTAAGTGGTAAGATTATCAATGTGAGGGTTTCTGTTTACATCCTCAAAATATTTAAATATTTGTTTTATATATATATATATATATATATTATATATATATATATATATATGTAAAATCCTAAATTTGGAGAAATATGATGGTGCCGTTATACCAATTTGATGAACAAAACTGTAAAGGAGGAGATTTTATAAAGATTTTCCTGCACGGTTATAAAAACAAAGAAAGACACGTTATTTGTGTTTTTAGACGTTATTATTTGCTACACTAACTGTTTCATGAGTGGAAAATTATACTAGTTCCTACAACTACTGTCTTTGACATTGTAACTAGCTCTCTATAACTAGTTGAGCTGCAGGTCCACTCACCGCTTGACTGCTACACCGTTCCCTGTATAAATGAGCTTCTCCCCACGTGTCACAATACATTTGTATTCACTTTGATTATCTCCTTTAAATCCCAATATTAGAAGTTTAGACTTAATACCTATCTTTCTTGTCACTTGTCACTCATTATGACAATATACTATGGAACTAACTGACAATATGCAAACCCATTATTCATAAAAAGGAAACGTAATTTTTTTGTTTCTAGACAGCTGTTATTGTTCGTCGATATTTATTGTATATGAATAATTAATTTATTTATGAGACACCAATGTTTTGTGGCTAATGGTTAAAATATTTAGTGATATAAAAGACTTCAATGATATAACTATAACGGATTTTAATATAGTTTTGCAGGAAAGTTAAAAATGTTTTGAGGAAAGTGAAGAAAATGCAATTTAAGAACAAAAATCTGTTTCCTACCCTGCAACATTATATCCTGGGGTTTTTGTTTTTTCCCAAAGTGCATATCTTCTAGCGTTATCATCAAAGGAGATATTTTTGTGTTGATAATATTGTCCACAGTTTATCTGTAAAACAAGTAAACTTGTAAACAAGTATTTCATATCGTATATAACATTTCTCTTTGTTTACAGACCCAGATGATCTTTTTTAATCATTGTTCTGTATCAGATAATGATAAATCTCTGGGACACTAAATTTCAGTTTCTTATTGTGAAATTCTCTTAGGAATGCAGCATCAGATCAAACCATTCAGTAGTTAATTAAATTTTGGGATTTCACTTTGAACATTTTTATTAATCAACTCGACTAAAGTCTTAAATATTTGTTTCTAAGATTTCTATTACATAATCTGAAAGAATTTACTTTATATTCCTAAAATTGTTTGAAATGGATTCAATTTTACATGGGAAGTTTTCCCAAATATCATTATTAACTCAATTATTATGTAAACGATTTCAACCGAAGTAAAATATTAATGACATAGTTATTGTATATATAAGAAAGCGGGTTGTTGCAGAAAATAGCTACTCTCCACTTTACTAATTTTAAAGAGTATTAGTTACACGAGTTCTGTTTGAAATAACCTGTCTGTATTTCAAGATTACAACTATGTACCGCATATGTTTGTCAATAACAGTTATCAATCAGTTGTTTATATGGCAATTAAGAGTTACGCACAAACCCGCATTACTATAACTTCCTTGAATTTAAATATCTGTACGACGATTTAATAAGGAAATTAAAACATTCTATTATTGCTGGAGAATTAATAGAAAATAATGTTACTATCTATTGAAACTATCCGTCCTGATTATTTCTACCCAGATACATTTAATTATTGTCGAATTAGCAAGCAATTTCATTTGCTCCAACTAATACAAAGCATAGAAATTTCATTTGACCTATTTATAAACAGACTGTAATAAAAGTTAATTATTCTATCACTTTGTTGAATCAGTAATGAAATGTTCTCTGTTTACATCGATCTTTGAAACAAATATTAATTTATGAGGAAAAGGTATTGTTGTTATTTGATGCATCACCTGAGAAACAAAATGTAATTAATATTTAGAAGGATGATGTATTATAGTTATAAAAATATGGATATAATTTATACCAAGAAAGCCAACAACTACTTTATTCTTAATATGATATCCCTTATAGTAACAATAAACTACATTCAAACATACATTTAGAAGTTTTATTGGATAATTTTATTTTAAATATTCCCCATCACAATTGTTGAACCCTCTTTTAAGAGTCAGCTGTACTAGGAAATGTCTTGATTTTAGCCCTTATACTCCAAATAATTCTACGATATTATGTTATACCTTAAAATTATAATTATATACCGTTTCAATAACGTGATTAATTAATAAGCATTCAAACACTTTTTAGTTATTCGATATTTTTTTATTGGTACTACACTAAACTCAAACTTGTTTGTGCTTACTTATTTAAATACTGCATAAAATATGTACTTCACATGAATAACTAATCTTGGATTTGTATTTGTATTCGCCATACATTTAAAATGAGATATACTAATAATTAAAGATCACACAAATACCGCAAAATTTAATAAGGTTGTTTCTCTATAGCCGGCTCTTAAGTAATATATTGCTGGAAAACGCAAAAACTAATTTTCAATAGTGATTAGAGGTGAAATTCCATTTTTATTCCGAAAAATACAATATTTTAGATTCAATTACAATTAAAACTTTACACTTACAGATGCGGCACTGTTACTAGTTTCATGAAACAATCCAACATTTCTATAACAATGTTCTCAATAATATTGCACAGCTAAAAATGATCCCTTGTTAATAACACCTCACTAGTTCCAATAGCTTGAAAGTAATGTCCTTTACAAACTTCGGCAATCTAACTTTTAATCACTACCGGTACTTCTAACAGCATTTTATAAACCGCAATAAAACTTTTACTTTTTAAATAAAATAAGTAGTCCTCTTAGTGAAACGTCCAAGCCTAGCTGGCACCAATAACACGTTATAAATATATTTGATACATTGAGTGTCGTTGAATTAATCTATCAAACCATCAATCATCTGATTTTGATTAAATCAAAATAAGTCAGAAATGACTACAGTCCTATCTTACTTATTTTATCGTCAGAGTAGTTTTTTATACTTTACACTTTTTTTAATATTATATCTTTACACAGGATACAGTTATAATGTTCACACTATTCATAGTTTTATGATTAAGACCTGTTTTTTTATGTGTTTGAAAAAATAATATCATCTATTGAATTGGAGACCATACACAATTTTTTAAACTGTTATAAGTAAAAATCAAGAGCAATGCGTGTGTGTGTGTGTGTGTGTGTGTGTGTGTGTATGTTTTATTTCAATATGAATATTATGATATTATTAGCATAAAACAATTAATAATAACGGAAGTATAAAGGTTTTACTGAGCACCCATTTAAAATGCATTACTAGAGTTAATAATATTGTTTTACAGTAGATTAATGACCAGCTGTTTATTGCAACTTACAGTTGGAATTTAATTACCTGGTAATTTTTGATCATGTGCACACTTGTAAAGTTATTTTGGATACAGTACATGAAATTTTGCCGAAATTATCTCTAACTTTTGTTTGATTTGTTTATAGAATCAGAAATTCTTGTATGTCCAAACAAATCCATAAAAAGCTGACGATAAAGAGGTTTAAAATGATAACCTGACTAAAAAAAGACTTCTATTAGTTTTACCCATAAGTCATCCTTAATCAAGACAAAGAGAGGTTCTCATTTTCCCCATCAGATTGTACCAATTGTATTAAATTTTAAATCTGGGGTAACTGGATTACCGGTGGAAAGATGCACAAACGTAAAATTCACCTCAATCGTATCCTGCGTAAAATATGAGCTGTTAGTTATGTTAGTTTTAATCTAAAGATACTTTTAATTATGTGAATCTGTAGTATATAGTCTTCAATAATGTTACTCTAACCACGTAGGGAGTTTTTTATAAAGCACTCTTTAAAAAGTCTTTTATTTTCATATTTTAAAGTAACTGTATTACATATTTTGATGGGTGCACATACAGTCTGAAGAATCCAATACTTTAGGGTAAGTCTGGAAGTTCCATCAGTAAGAATTGTTCTATTACAAAACTGAATTAACCAAACGCCATTGTCCTAAATCACTAGATAGGTTTTTTAAACCAACACACAACTGCATAAGTTTGAACTTACAAGTACATAGATCTAATATGGGGAGATGTAACTGTATAAGGCTTTTATGAGTAGAGGGACTAATTTCAAATCAATCACTTACAAATCAACCACAAGTGTGAGGGTTTATACGTTAAGGGTGAGGAGTTAAATGTAGAGCAAATTTTTACTAGAACAACAGAACAGCTAATATGTAATATTTCATAACCATTCGTGAAACTCTAAGTTTTTAAACGTAATCTAGGGAAATAGTTTATAACGGAACTAATTTAACGACTGAGTAAGCAACGATGTCGAGCTCTGAGGCAGCGGGGCGGAAATGACACAGCGGTGCCGCGCGCCTCTCTGTATGCCTCATCGGTTTAAAGAGCCGTTTAAAAATAGATTTACGTTAAAATAGTATACTGAAGTTATTTTTATTACTAAAATATAATTATACACTGTTATAGATTAGATATATTTTACTCATATTATATTTGGAATAAATTGTATGAAAAACAAGTTTCTAACAGTTAAAAAATAGATTATAGTTATTTCATTTAACAAAATAGGAGCTCGCCAGGCTATTATTTTCAGGCTTAGCTGAGATTGCATTAAAAATTTAGAATTTTAGTTACATTAGTTCATTTTATTAGACTAGTATGAAACTATGTCACATACTAATACTAATTGTACTCAGTTTGTTTACACATTTATTTATTCTGCAATTGTTTCAATGCCATCGTGCTTACCAATTAGATCAATATAAAGTTATTAGCTAACGCTCAGAATTGTGTCATGGAGTGTCATATATCATCATCGAACTCAATTTTACCTATATAGAAATGAATCTTCATGCAAAGTTTAAGACTATAGGCCAGTTCGTTCTAGAGTTATCATGCCTACAAGCTGAAAGACTAAAATTAAATTTTTTGAGCTCCTCTATAGGCTTTGATAAAGCTCAGGCAATACTATTTTTTATGTTAAAGTCATAGTATTAAATAACGGCTGTTTACTTTTAATAGAATTTAAAATATTTCATTATTAATCACTTTCAATGTTATTTTTCTCAAAAGCCCTAATTTTTGGTTAGGTTACTTTTTCATCCAGAATTCGATGTATATTATACATGTAATTAAGAAGAAAGTTACATGGAATATATAATCTAACAACCACAAGTAGTGGGACGACGCGGTCAAACTAATTACAAGCTAGGGGTAGCGTCAATGTCAGAGCCTACAGTTGTGGTAACTTGTGTTATTACCCTTTAAAGGACTGTACTGTGTACTGTGTCCAGAACAGACAAATTTCGATAATTGCATTTTTAATCAGATTAAGATTTCTCATTTATTACTGTTTAGAAAAATAGCAAATAATAAATTAAAAACTGCTTAAACAAAATTTATTTTTGCTGGTTGTTATATCCAATCTTCATATAAAGATATTAACCAAGGATAAAAAGTAATTTAATGATATTGCCGTACGAGAAATAGTGTTTGCTTGTGTTAAACTATTGATTATAATGTTTTAAAGTTGATACTGACAGTTCAATCTTAAGCCGTATCCTTAGACAATGACTTTCAACTACCACACGTATCGTATGTTTCCAATACGATACGGCTTCTCAAACCTTTCCATTTTGAGTAAAATGTCTCTTTCCTGAAACAAAAACGTCATACTAACTCTTTGTGATCCAAAGTCATTACTAAAGATAGATCACTTGAAGGACGACGAACATTTGCTATAGTTAAATGTATAAGAAACTTATACTGTAGAAGAGTTGTTTACTCTTTGTTTCTTGAAAAATATCGTGTTCTGAGAATAAATAAATGTAAAAAATGTTGAGTCTGACCTTATACATAACGGATACTTTTAGTCTTTTATAAATAATTTTAAGAAAATAATAGAAACATACCAAGTTATAAAAATGGTAATAAAGAAGATAGTTGTTCATTCTGACACTTACCAAAGCATTTCCTACAAACGGAACGGAAATATATTTCAGTATGTCTGTCTGCACGATAATTCGAGAATAAACTGACCCATAGTCTTGAAATTTTGTATGTAACTTTATTTCAATATATGTAATACTAAGTTTGTTGATATGTCACTCCAGCGCCCCACCCTCATAACTTATTTTTATCTCATTCTTATTTATTTTGATAAGAATATAAAACATATACCTTGTAATACAACATTTCTTTTGAAAAAGGCATTAATTATAATTTATAGCGGTTATAATGGTTTTGATTCCCAACATTATTTACAGTAATATTTATAATTCCACAGTTCCCTATTAAAAAAACAAATTGTGGTCGACACATGGCATGAATATAATAACAGTTATTTTACGAAACTGTGCAAGATACAAGGTATGCATTACGTACCCTTTCATTTACATTTTAATTTATAATAATTTCTAATATTACAAATTATTTATTTTTTTGGGTTTCAAGTACCCGTTAAGTAATAATTCACAAAAACCCGTCTTTATAGATATTTTACAAACAGCGCCAAACGCTATTGGAAATACTCACCTGTTACTCGTATGGCTTTCAGGTTAAGAATATCTTGTGTCTGATACAACGATGATTACACAAAATTACCAATTGTGCATGCGCTTTTACTGTGTTGAGACATATTGTTTACTTAAGAATTACTTATCTTCAGCAGAAATTTAATTTATAAGTTAAAAGTACTTTAGAAGACCTAGATATCAATATATCTTACATTGTTTCTGTTCCACAACACAGCCCACCCCCACTTTCAAATCAGATGCATCTGTCTACTATTCAAGAATTGTTTGTTTCCATGGTAAAACAAAACAATTAGGACCTATATTGAAATATAATAAGACATTCAGGTGACGTATTGAATAATCTCAGCGTCGAGATGAAACATGAATGAACAATGAGGCTTTATCTGAGACGAGAAATTCTATTCAAGAGCTAAGAGCTGTCGTCTGCGTCATGATTATCACTTTAATTAACCCAGACCGGCCTCAAACTGTTCAATGATATGAGGTTTAAATATGTCAATTTAGCTTGCTTACATTATTTAAGAAAATCTTAAAAAATATTCAACCTTATCTTCTTTATATTTTTTGCCTAATTTACTTATATAATAACCCATTGGTACTTGCGACTCAGATAATTGTTCTATCTGAGAATAATTATTGAATACAGTCCGCAGTTACATACATTTATTTCACCTTTTGTGAGTTTACATAACTTTGTTTGTTTAGGATAGGCTTGATATATTCATTACAGTAGTTTGCGTTCAGCCATCTTTGGCGTCATTGTTAATTGTAATATCTCCCAACAGGTAGAGCGAGTATTCAGTTTGCAAATTCTAGATGACATGTTATCTCAGACCCTTTCAAGCCTAAAATTATAATCAGCTGTTTATTTCAAAGGTGATTTTCTTTCGTCGTAAATAACTATCATACAAGCGAATTGAACTAGAAAGGAATAGACGAATTGTAATAACAATAGACTAGAAATAAAGAGAAGGATGGATTGTGTAGGAATACAAATGGTAAAATAGGGTTTGAAAATTAGAAATGAAAAAATACTTTTTGACTTGTGGTGATAATATTTTCACACTTATATGGCAGAGCACAGTACTGGTTCTTTTCCACGGAACTACCTCGGGTTGGTTTTTTGTATAAGTCTATCATTAAAGTATTTGTCACCACACCAGTATGACACGGTAAATGGTACAGAGTATAAAAGGAAGAATTCCTTCCCGATCACAGTAAATACAGTAATTAACTAAACGAGTAAATGCAATAAAAAGAAGGTTTGCAGCACGATAAGTTGTAAGCTTACTTTAGTCCACCGGGTGGTGGTGAGTGGGGAGGCTGGTGAGAGGTCAAAAACCACACACTTCGATAAAGAGATAGGAGTAACTGTCCATGACAAAGCGACAATGTGGTTCATGGAACGGCAGGGAATGTTACCGCTCCAATACAACTGAGAGGGGTCGGCAAATACCGCGATCTGACAATCAAAGACAAGAGAAGAGATCAGCTGATCTGTGCCATCAGCTGTATATGTATAGTCAGCTTATGTACCTCATTGGAGATATATATATATATATATATATATATATATATATATATATATATATATATTATATATATATATTTGCATAAAATTTACTTAAAAAATAGTTTTTAAAACTGATATGTCGATAAGTACAAATAAATGACGAGTCCAGGATTTAAATTTGGGAAGCTCGGGTCTTTTCGGATGATTCAATACCAAACTTAACGATTGATATGCACTGCACTTTTCCAATTTTGTGTTTTATCTTGTAATTTATGCGATGACTAAAAAGCGTTGCGCACCTGCCTTACATTGTCATAATGCAACGAGCCACGTTGTAGCAAGCCTGATGGCTGTTTCACAACGTACCGATGTAATATCAGGCAACAATAAACCTTTCAAAAACTGATAAAATTACATTATATTTCTTTATAATGTTTAGTTTTAAGTACATTTATTAATATGCTTATTTAATTCTATATATTAAGTGAACAAATGAGCTAGCGAGAGGCATCTCGACACGAGAGTACCTTCAGCATACATTCACTTCTCTGCTACTATTCCATCTCACCCTTTCTTGCTCACCATTCTCCTTTATTATTTTAGCTATCTTGTTATCCCGTGTTCACCCTTTATGTGCCCGGTTATGTGTGCTAAAGTGAAAATTCTCCCGTGAACGTGGACTACTCCGTCAGTGTGGAACCTTAAGCCCCCCCCCCCACCAATGGAACTCTTTGGTTTTGTGTACCTGATTCAGGGTCTTCTATTGTTCAGGAAAAACAACTTCTATTGGTGAGAGATTTCATTGGGAAATTCCATGACATTTCTAATGATTAAATCGTCTCATTAAATTGTCGGAAGCTAGAAACCCCAAGTAGTCCTCCGAACGTATATTAAAATAATTTTGCTATCGAACAACTGATTGATACATTTTTTTCTCTTCTCTTTACTCGTATATGTGTAATTATACCAAATATTGTATATATATATATATATATATATATATATATATATATATATAAATATATATTTAAAAACAACAAAAATATATAAATAAAAAAATAAAAATAGGCATACATTTATTCTAAATTACCAACCCCGAATATTGTTGAAAGTACTGTAACGTCAATAAAAAATATTTACTCTAGAGGTATGCAATATTTTGGACCGCTGACCGCTTTACGTATTTGCTGTCAGTTTAACTGAGATTGTGTAAATAAGGTACTAGAATTTTGTTTCTTTTACGTTGTGGCGAAGCGATTCAAGGAACCATTTAATCCGTGACTACAATATGAGGAGACAAGCGAGAGAAGTGACGTCACGACCATAGCAAATTGAATCACAAAGCTTAACACCGGACACAACACGCAGGTTTTATGAGAGATAATCGTCAAGTAGGCATAGCATAAATTTTTCACTGTCCAGGTATATAAATATTGATATTATTAGCTGATTGATATCAAAGGCTAATATTTCGTGGGAATGAAATATTTCTTTTTTATCGCTCCACCTGTTTGTCTATCCACACGATATCTCGAAAACCCAGTGACCTATAAATTGGAAATTGTGCCTGAAGCTTTATTTTCATGAGAAATACTGAGTTTGATGATGGCCTACTTGTCACGACTCAGAATTTGGCTGAGTGTTATTGGTTAAATATAATGACAACGAGAAAATAAATAAATGTGCACAATAAATAAATGTATAAAAACACAATCATATGAAACACATTCAGGCTCATAAAATATTTAAACCTGTGATATCTTAAAACATGTAGCATACCTATCATAACCTGTACGAAAATAATTTTATGTTTACTTGGTGTGTAAAATTTTATTACTAAAACAATAATAATAATTTAATAAAATCAATGTGGATGTACCTTCAACAATATTTCATCTATAAACTTAACATTTTGAATTAATACTTAATTTCTACATAAACAAGAACGTGTTTTATTATGGTGCGTATTCAACCATGAAATCTGCCTGAGCTTTATTGAAGCCTTTTACAATGCCGGCTCACACAATCCTATATTGTTTGCTAGGGGATGTAAAAGTTTCTATTCCATATGACTGCCAATCGTTCCAAATGGCAATAATAAAATGAGCTTTATTTTGAAGTTTTACGATTAAACTCAGCAAAGCCTGTTACACTAGACTTATGGTTTATTTACGCGTATTGGTTTAATATTTTGGAACTTAAACTATCTATAAATATTATAGCAAATAAGGACAGTTCTAAAAGTACATGTTTTTGTGTGCGTTTGTCTATGCCCACTTAGTTCTGTCCACACATTATATTGAAAACCAATTGATTTACATTGAAGAGATTTCGCACCAATGTACGTCTATTGAAGAGTAAGGCACAACCAAAAGTTAATATTTTTACTTCATCCCTTATAGCCTAAAAGGGACACAAACACTGTATGTAGACGATTTTTACATTAGTAACCTTTAGTAAACTTTAGTAAACCAGTAGTAAATTTCGTTTTATATTTATGTTTGCATTGCATTAATGCTTTTAAGGGTTTTCAAGTAATCATTGGTTTGATATTTTTCATCAAAATTATAAAAGACCATTGGTGATACAGTATATGCGATTCAACGTAAATTAAGTAATTAATTTAGAAAATTGCTTCAAACTACACAGATTTCATCACTTAGAAACAATTCCTTAAGCTATTGTTATTTTAAAAATAAAATATTAGGGATTTTCTTATCAAATTTAGGCAAACAAATGGTATCTACCTTGGTTGCATTTAAGATAAGGTTTTATTCAGTGTTGTTCTGAAAATTCACTGAATTAATATGTGCTAAGAGATGAATGACAGCTGCCGCAATATAGCCTACAGGATTTTTGACGGGTGAAGATTTGAATTCCACATTTTAAAATACAAAAGTGTTTTAGTGTTACAAAAGGTTTTGCAAGATTTTTGTATGAATGTAGGATAGGGAATATGACTAAGTTTTACTCATTTTGCTCATTTCGACTCGCTTACTGTACTTCCTCTTACTACTCTTATTACACATTAAATTATGGGATGTTACATCAAATACGCAATATTTAATGGACGATGCTTGTAAATATTATGCGTTTTTATAGATATAACACTGAAACACTTTAGAATACTCGTATATACTTTTAAGAATCAAGATTTAAACACAATAACGGAATAAAGTAAACAATTTTGAGATTTTAAAACTTACAATAAAATTATCGTATTTTTTAGATCCAAGATCTTTATGATAAATAATAACACAAGATAGGATTATATATTTTAATTATAGAATGTGTTACATTATCACAGCCCGGGAAATAGGCTTGAAATACACAGTGACCAATACTGGAACTAATATCTTAGGATTATTGTCTCTCTTCCGTGACTGGCACATTAACTATAATCGTGGATCTATCTTCTTCTCTTCTTCTCTTACTTTCCTATCACTGGCAAAGCATTAGAATATATATACTAATATTATATATATATATATATAATATTAGTATATATAACTATTGTTTAATGTAAACAGATGTGAGAAATTAATACTATTCATGACATTAAAATTTACCTTTACGGATATTGAGAGAAAAAAAGTTAAAGAGAGAAACTAGGAAGTGGAGAATGGATAACTAGGAATAATGCAGGTACCCATAAAGCTTACTGTTAATGTATTTGTAATGTTTACATTGTATGCAAATGTATGAGCAAAACTGACTGCAGGATTCACTTTGAGCTATCTTGTTTCACATTTTAAAGATTATATGAGCTGCTCGGTGAATTCCACGCTTGAATGTCTCTGGATAATATGGATTTGAGACATTTTTAAGGAATCCTCGGTCAGAAACTATCATATTTACTCCGGCAAGTGATCGTATACTTAACACAAAGTTGGAAATTATACGTATGTAAATAAATATAGCATAAAGACCTGAGTGTTATAGGAGTAGTATTTTAACCCTCAATTTCAAAATATACATTAGAACATATTTTAACATCTAATCTGAATATAAGATTCAAATGAAAGAATTCTAAACTTATAATTATTACCTTTGTTTATTAAAGGTATCTTAATAGGTTATATCAATAGTATTATATAAAAATAATGTTGTGTGACTTTGTGTTCGTGTGTGTTGCTCAATAAAAAAATACTGGACCGATATTTACTGAATTACTGATTTCATTAAAAGAAAGAGTTATTAAAACAAGTCTCCCATTCCGAAAGCATGCAATTTCGGGTTTTGAAAATTTCCATGAAATCTAAAAAGGCTTGACATGTACTATGCATTTGTAACTCAATCATGAAAAACACATTCACCATATTTTACATTTCATTCATACAATGGTCGGCTCTTGGTATAGAGATAGTATGCCTATTTATACACGTCGTCAAGTTTGTGTGAAATTATGCCTGGGCTGTTTTGAAATATACACAAATATTTTAGATTATATTGAAAGGAGGGGCAGAAGCCTCAAGCATTGTCCTGACTGAGGAGTCCGTTTTTTCTGTCGGTTTTTTATTTCTTATCATCTAAGAGTTCGTCGTTTATCCTTATTTTAATTACCTACATTCACTGATAAGTATGTTTGCTATTGCGTCTCTTCTGTAACCTCATATTGTTTTTCTTCTTTACCACTATGAGCGTTATCAGTATTTATAATTATTAAATCAATTATTTTTCTATATATATATTTTTGTACTAAACAACATTATTTTAACATCTTATTTCCCTAAGAAAATTATTTTTGAATTAATGGGGCTCATTCTCTCACGCACAGGTGCTATGCACCTATATGAGGAAACATTTCCACAATCATTAGAGCAGTCTATATATATATATATATATATATATATATATATATATATATATATATATATATATATATATATATACGTATATATATATATATATATATATATATATATATATATATAAGTATTTAATTTGTTTGCAGTTTTATGTTTTGGTGTTAATTACTAAAGTAATTTTATATTATAAATGTAAAATTGTGCTCCTATGATTTCTAAATTTTTGTACCATAATGGAAACAAAGATGTTTTTGTATTTTTTTTTTTATTTGATTATAAATTTAAATTGCAAAGATATGCATAGATGTTCCAAAGTAGTATTACATAGTAGGGAACATTGTCAATTGGTTAATTGGCTGAGCGTTATCAAAGCCTATCATTCAGAGGCGTCTGTCCGCATGATATCTCAAGAAAGAACTGACGTTGTAGAATTTAGGATTTATTTACATATAGGCAATATCAATTTTGTTGATAGTGAATAACATTCTCCATGGGATTAGCGAACACACACACACACACACACACACACACACACATACAATATTGATAATATATCTCTAGAAATATACCATTAGTATACTTAAAAATAACATAATTATTTAAAGTTAATTATTTTATTGCGATGTATAAATGTTTTACTATATGATTACATATCTGGCTGTCAGCAGAACATCTCGAGAATGAACTAACTATGGCCTTGAAATTTTGCATGAAATGTCATCAAAGCCTGCTACGTGACATATGTGGTATACCGGTCTCCTACCTTATTATTAACAGATATTAGACGTTTTGCTTTTTACTATAGTAAATCCAAACTAAAAAATAAGCTAATTTACTTATTTAATGTATTTTAATAAGAGAATTGTATCTTTTAGACTTCGCACAACTCTTTAAATTATTTTCATAGCAAAATGACAAGTAATAAAAACAATAAAGTTGTAAATATAAAACGTGTTAAATAGTCGTTTTATGATGTGAAGACAATAAATTAATGTTATATGCATGCATAATAGCCACGAGAAAGTCATATATCCAACCGATCACATAGTGAGTCGATCACTGAACAAACCACGTCATACAGTTGTTTCGTGACGGTATATTATTATAAGTCCTGCTCCAAGTATGCAGCTGGTAGGATTATACAGTTTGAGGCTGGTGTGAATTAAATAAAACGACCAATCGTGATGCAGACGCCAGCTCTTAGTTCTTATTGAATTTATTGTCTCAGATAAAGTCTCATTGTTCCATCATGATTACATCTCGACGCCGATATTATTCATTACGTTACCTGAATGTCTTATTGTGCTTGTTTTGCCGTAACAGTTTTGTTTTACCCTAGGTACAAGGAACGCGTTTACATTCTATTATACATATAGCACTGATTTTATATTGTGTTTGTGCTCCAAACGGTATAAAATACGATGGTATGTGTAAATACAGCGAGTGAGGTAGGGTTTCCATTCAGTTTTTTCACACTTTTCTAGTTTTTACTCAATAAAAACTAAGAAAAATTTTCAGTACCATGTACAGGATAACATAGCAATGGTTTTTTACCAAACGTTCGATAAACGAATAATTGCCTCAAGTTTTAACTTGTTATACCTGAAATAATACTTTAAATTCAGATATCAAATCTTTAATTAATTTATGGAACATTTCTCTTAAATATTGGTTTTCCAACTGCAAAAATAATTCTTAATCGTATATATTACCGAAACTGAGCGTTTAAGAATGTCGGTATTAGCCAAAACATCTGATTAAATTTTTAGTTAGTAAAATTAATTGTGGGTAGTTAACCCAAAAATAGAAGTGTTATGAAAACCCTCACCAAGTAAGCATTTTATTAGTAATAATAAGTAATAAATAATTAATCTGACCACAATATAATATCAGATAATTGACTTACACTAACCTTACTTTCTGCGTTAAATCTGAAAAGGAGAAAGCTTGAGAGTATATTCATTATCAACTTCAAGTAGCTACTGTTATTCTGTAAAAATAGGCTTTATAGCTAAAAACAAAATTTTCAGTCAGGCCTGTTACGTCCCACGCGGTAAGAGACGTCTACCTTATTAGAGTATAATATACGTAACTAAAGAGAAAATGTATGTAAACGTTGCGTTGTAGCCGGTACAAGTAGAAGGACGATCGTGGTCAAACTAATTAAAGGGCAGGGTTAGTGTCAGTGTCAGAGCCAGTAGTTTTGGTAACTTGTTTTACTCTCTTGCTGTGGAATATATGTTGAGTGTAGTACTGTAGTTCAGCTGTATTTATTTATGTGGCAATAGTCTAAGGTTTCCGTAAAAACTATATTTTACTGGTACTGGTCGTTTTATACGTATGTTTTGTAAAAAAAATCCTATTTTTCCATTAATAAAGTTGGATTATTGTACATAAAAATTCATGTGGAATAATTATTTTTGTAACATGATCCAACAGTGTTAAAAAATTACCATTATTTATAGATATTAATGTTTCCGGGCATAGTATTTATATGTTTGGAATGGTCAACTTTCAGTGGTAAATTTTAATATTATACATACAGTTATAAAGTCAAAATGAGAGGCCTTTTAACCATTCCAATAATACTAATTAATATAATTTTTTATTGGTAATTCATAATATTCAAATTTATCCAAAAGTGACTCTTATCGAGTTTTTCCCATAAACTTCTATGGTTACTGGTCAATAAATTAATATGAACATTGTAGATTTTAACAGTGACTGAACTGATATTGTTAACTTTAATTAATAACTGTAACAAATATTTAAAGTACACCATTACAATGCACCACCAGAATTAATGTGCACAAAGTACATGGTTGGATAATTTACATTTAAATTATTTTCTATCGATATACCGATTATATTAGTCATAATAAGTCACGGTCAGAATGCATGTAAAATACTCTTATCAAAGATATCAAGGGCTTAATTCGACAGCACGAACAAGTAGTACGGCTGTTACAGAATGTAAATCAATCTTCACCAAGGATCAAAAATGGCAAATGTGGTTTTAGTAACAAACTGTTGTATAAAATTATTTTAACATATATTTATACTTGATACAGTTAAAACACAACATATGGTTTTGTACATACGGTAGAATTAGAAATGTAGTACGTGAAATAAATTCAGGTATTTAACTTCAGGCTCAAACCAAGCTACACTATGGGTAGTTGTAGTGGCAATCTATTGCCTATGTCGGACATCTCCAGATATTAATGTATTGGCTTATTTCACCAGGCTCAGTATAGGCTGAACGAATCAGCTACATGCAAAAACTAAAGTATGTTATACATTGTTGGCGATGGATGGTTTGAAGCGATAATAGGATTTTGGACATTTACCATAGTTATAAGTTAAAAAAATTTAAAACAATACGTTCGAGGATTGAAATCTACCCTTTTCCTAAGGGGTAAACAACAAGTACTTAAAATCTGCAACAGGATGAATTGGCATTGTTTGTCGTCATCTAACACTTTAGATGTAGTAAGCGTGACTCAATGTTAACTGTAGATCAAATGTAAAAATTTCATAATTAAAACGTGTTATTTATTTTTAAAATTCAAATTTGCATTTGAATGAAACTGCAATAAAGCTGCTTTTTGGCAGGTCTATAAAAGTGGCTGGGGTTAATACAGCTTCCTTAGTTTAAAGTTTTGCGTGAGCTGTAAAAATATGTAATTTATAAAATCTGTCAAATTGATATAAAATAAAGGTAATACTGTAGTCACATCTAGAGGCACGAAGCTGCTGAACTCATTGAAAAGCACAACTATCATCAACTTCAGATATAGTAGTTCTAGGAACATATACTCGTATCATATCCCATTCAGAAAATTTTGTTGTATATTATAACACATTATAATGAATGTGACTATTTGGCTTTATTTATTTATTTTATTTATGTATTTAATTAATTAAATTTAACTTATTTTAAATTGAATTTTGTGTGCAGCACATAGTTTTCCTGTTATATTTTACAATATATGTGTTAGTGATAATGTTCAAGGTTACGTGAGTAACTTATTGTCCTGTAGATGCAGGCATACAAACATGAAGCCAAGGAAGGGATGCATGTTAACAGACTGACAATGAAATTGACTGTTGATAAATTGACATAACAATCATAAAAAACGAAGTAGACTGGTATCTATCATTGCTTTAGGCACACAAATGCATGTATTAACTCATGTTTATAAAAGTCTATTACAATCATTGCTTAACGTTTCCTATCAATTCAAGAAGAAAGGTCTTTAGGGAATACTGATGAAACTCAGAATGAAGAACAGCTCCAAAAAACTGACTTATATCAAGTTATATTTTTGTTATTTGTGTTGAAAAACTTCGCTTCTGTGAAAATCACTGATCTTGGTTTGATAATATTATTATGAGGTGTGTGTCTCCTGTGATAATTCATATATTTATATCAAGTTAGTTGAAGTGTATATTTCAAATTTTGTTTTTAGGCTTACGCTGCCAGTACAGTATCATCAAGGTTTTACGATTGAAAAAAAAATTGTCGTAACTATTCAAATCTTAAAATATAACCGAGCTAATTAATATATAGAATCTATTTTTAATATTTCAAAGGAATAGCAATAAGTATAATAACTGGTTTTTAATTAGACATAAATCATAAATTAACTACTCTTCTCCCTTATACAAAATATTTAATACACAATTGTAAAATATGATTTTATACGACTTTAGTCAGTGAATAAATATCGAACTAAATTGATAAATGCTAGAACAGAGTCATTGCAAGTAAAACTTTTGACTTTTTACAGTTTTAAAAGAATTTTATTACATTTTTAAAGGAAACTAAATAATTTTCTTTTGTAATAGCAAATAAAATATTGATAAACGCACATTGTTCAATACGACTACATTGAATAATTTTAAGAACGAAAATAGTAAAAATAATCACTATACAGTAAAATCTTCTCTTTTAAATAAACTTTTTGATGTTTAAGTTTTTAAAGCAGACTAAATTTCATCAAGCGTACTTGGCTGTACTCATTTGTTTCACACAGCTTTCGCCTTCGGAAAGAATTTTTTTAATGTCTGGTAATGCATCTCGTGCACAATAATTACCAATATACCATTCTTTAATATATTCTTGAGCGTTGATTATTCAAGAAAATAAAAATGACCACAAGAGAAACGTACTTGCTCATTTACGATACAAAAAAGAAATTTGTATACCAAATAGCTATTACCAATAGTTAAACTATGACATAAAGTATGATAACTGGGTTACGATGGCGCCGCGCCGTTTGTCCATGGTCCAGCGACGAACTGATAAGATCAGACAGATCTACTACTCTGTACGACTCTCTTGGGTCTGATGAACATAGTGTGTAAGCAGTAATTGGCAGTCTATCGTCATCATTATAAATAACTGATGTCTTAGAATTAAATTACGTTATATTTACATAATTTATTGTAAATATAGAATATTGTTGGATCCAATTAACTTAACATATTACTTAGGACCTAAGTTGAAGTAATCCAATATGAATACGGTATACATTAGGAGATATTAAAGTGATGTTCCATTATAAGCCTAATGTTTATTTTATAATTCCCATTTAACATTAAACTTGTTGTTTATTCGAGAAAACATGTCTTATTACAGAGGAATATCTGACGTAATTATGTCTGACGTAGTGTGCATTAATAATACTGTCCATGCACAGCTGTCTGCAATACAAGCTTTGTGTTGGTCTAATGTTAAGACAAAACAATTTCGCCTACGTTGAAGTACAATAAAGCATCCAGGTGACGTAATGAACAATCCCGGCACCGAGATGTAATCATAAATCAACAATGAGGCTTTATCTGAGACAATTGATCGCTTTAATTAACTCTGACCAGCCTCAAACTGTATAATCCTGCCAACTGTATAATATACCTTGTTAGGGATACTTCCTGGCCTTTATGCCTTATATAAGTTAAGGAAATAGACTAGGCGACTACATACATTGAGAAATTATAAATTTTATAAAATTAAAAAATAGAATAATATCTTCTTGAAATTGAAGGCCCAAACCCATCACTTCATATTTAATGAGGCAAAAATATATCTCAATTACCAAACTCAATTAAGGACAGAAGTTTTATCTATGGAATAGTTTTTGTAGCATTTGCAGGAGATAATTAAAAATATAAACACTATATTTTCAATATAAAAGCTTTAAAAAAATACAATATTAATTCTAGATGGTTGAATTCTTCTTCGAGATATATTCCCACATGATACATTCACATTTTTATAAATAATCTAAGTCTGGACACCAAGTGATGATGTTGTGTGGGTTGAGTAGTTAGACTGCATTATTATACGGACATATAGTATAATACGCTAAAACCATCGCAACTAGACAACTCTCATGTTTTACTTGGCTGAGGTAAACACCTACTTCGCATGATGGCTTCTCTCCCGCGAGCTGACTGTAATTATTAATTTATAGTTGAATAATAGTTATTGAACCGAGAACTTCTAGTAAATATTTATGTATTATACAGTAAATTTTCCATGTAATTGAATTATTATCTTTTTTATTGATTAAAGCTATATATTAGTTACACATTCCTATTTCTTTATGTGAAGCTGGTATTATTTTATTAATTAATTAATATGTCCACTCAAAAATAATTAGTTGGATGTTGTTTTTGGCGGGTTCTTGGTCAAGAAGTTCAGGGCAGCATCGTTTTGTGGTCAATGTAATTCTTAATAACCTATCATTACTTCATGGAATATCTAAGATATATTATATTTATATATAGTAACAAATAAATATATATACTCGTATATATACAGGGTGTTTCCTAAAGGTGTTCCAATATTTTGGTGTTTTGTTCTAGACGTGAAATGAGCAAAAAACTTCATATGGAGGTATGTACTAAAACGTTTAGATTTCCGTCTATCTGTCTGTATGTGATTGTTACCAAAAAGTTATATCTTTTATACCAGTAAAGATAAAGTTATGAAACTTTGCAGTTGTTTTGGCCTTTTTTATGCCCATTTTAGAAAAAAATATGAATAACTTATCTTTACCCGTTTCTAAATGGCATTAAATCATAAATTTTGATGTTAAATTCCGCAAAATCGATACCCTGTATGAAAATTTTACAAGAATATTAAAATGTTGTAAACTTTAATTTTAAATCTAACAGTCGTTGTTACATTAAAATCGGATAAAAAACAACTGATTAGTACTATTAAACATAATACCATGTTTTACACACTACACAACAGGAAGTATAGTTTTCTAAACGGTTTTACTCTGAACAGCTGATTTAAAGTCAATGAGCTGATTAATGTGAACAGCTGTTTATTTCTTCTGTAATGTAAAAGTTGTTTGTCTCCATTCCAATTACTTTAGTATAATGTATTGTTTGTTATAATTAGTTTCTTTTCATTAGCAACAGGAATGGCAAATAATTATATTACCAATTTTACCAACTCAAAATTAAACAACTTTTAATAGCTTAAATAAACAGCTGTTCACATTAATTTGCTCATTGACTTTAAATCAGCTGTTCGGAGTAAAATAGTTTAGAAAACTATTACTTCCTGTTGTGTAGTGTGTAAAACATGGTATTATGTTTAATAGTACTAATCAGTTGTTTGTTATCCGATTTTAATGAAACAACCACTGTTAGATTTAGAATAAAGTTTACAAGATTTTAATATTTTTGTAAAATTTTCATACAGGGTATCGATTTTGGGGAATTTAACATCAACATTTATTATTGGCTGCCATTTAGAAACGGGTAAAGATAATTTGTTCATATTTTTTCTCAAATGGGCATAAAAAAGGCCAACACAACTGCAAAGTTTCATAACTTTATCTTTACTAGTATAAAATATATAACTTTTTTGGTAAAAATAACATACAGACAGATAGACGGAAAACTAAACGTTTTAGGACATACCTCCATATGAAGTTTTTTGCTCATTTCACGTCTAGAACAAAATAACAAAATATTGGAACACCTTTAGGAAACACCCTGTATATATAAGATCTGTGATATTCTAGTTGAATGTAAGTATTTTTATTTTTTAAATCTGTATTATCATAAGGCAAGTGTTCAGAGCTGAAGATTATATTAATTGGCTATGCAAATACGATGAGCTAGTAAACAATTAACAGTTTTACTCCTGAAAAATTTTCAGATATAACAAAGTGTTATAATAAGTTACTATTATCAGCTATGAAGGCTAAGAATATACAATATTGTTGTGAATAAATAAAGCCTACAATGATACTGTGGTTAGACTCTACAGATAGTCCTCACCACCTTCTTATGAAGAAGCAAGATCCCATGGGTTGCAGCTGAATGAACTCAGAGAGTATGGCCATAAAATATATGTGATTGGAACAAACCAAAGTAGAAAGTTTCGGGTTATTTAATGGGAACCCGATAGCTTATTGGAAAAAACGTAGACTCTAAGAACACGTAAGCTAAGATCTGTTGAGAAACTGTCGAGAAAATTCGAAAAATGTTTAGCAAGAAGTCCAAAAATTGGTGTAGAATAGTGGTTGTGACTTTGATGTCCTCAATTCAATTGATGAAAACTTCAACTATATCATGCCTGATTTGTTATTAGAGAGGCCTGACTTTTTACTGTTTTTATTTTGCATGAAAATGGGCTGGATTAAAATTTTATAAACAACATGTTGCTTAGTGATGAGGCTACTTATCACATATTTATAAATTTGCATCGTCATAACGTTTATATATTGAACATTTAGAGCAGCGGATCAGAGCTGCGATTGATAAATTACCCCATTAGTCTTGATCAAAGTATTGGAAGATATAAAGTTCGCATGGACGTCTGCAAAGCGATCCATTTTGCTCATATCGAGCTTAGATAAACTGAAATAAAACTATTTAAAGTGATCTTTAATCCAATTTTATCTCATTATTATGCTTTATACACTTTTGGAAATAAAGTGAGTTTCAAGTGTGATATGACTTTGAAGGTACGCTGTATTAATTAATTGTTGTAAACCGCCCTTGTACTTTAGTATTATGTGACATGATATAATCTATTATTATTGTACTTAACAGGCAGAGATACAGGAATGAAATAATTCAAGCCCTTAGAGTGAATTCAAGTCTTTGCTAACGCTCAGCCATACAGGTTAAAAATTGTGTTTAAATTAGTGAAAAACTCACCGCTTTCATAGTAAAAATGTTTAAATTACATTTCATACATAGCATTGTACAATAACGTTTATTAATTTTAAACTGTAAAAGTTCTTATTAAAAAATGTGTTTGACAAATTTTCCCGCTGCATTCACTTTCCTAATAGATGCGTTATTACTCCAGGGTAATTAATTATAAAACGTCAGAAAATTTTTGCCTTGAAGTAGTTGCTTTAGCCAAGTTTATCAATTTTAACTTGTAATGGCTTCCTGGATTCCATTTTACTTTAGAGTTTACCTATAGAAGTATCATTAGCCGATGCTTAATAAAAAAGCATTTTTAACCGACATTAATAAGGAGGAGGTTATATAATACAATATGTTAATACGTTTATTTTTCTGATAAATATTATTAAATAAAAACGGAAATTAATTGTTTTTAAATAACATACTCTATTTTTTATATTTACTTGTTATTTTATAGTTTGGTTTGTCCTGCTGTATCAATGATGTTTGTCTTTTCAATGTTTGTCTTATATCAATGTGTATAATTTTATGATGTTTGTCAGTAGACTACCTCCATTATTGAAAAAGTGTATTTTTTATAAATTGAAATACTTTTTCTTTTAAAAGGCTTTGCATTTGTATACGGTTTTATATTCAAATGAGATATTTGTTAATAAATATCACGAGCTATGCAATACCATTACGTGTTATTTAAATACAAAAATAACGTAGTGTTTTGCAGTGAATCACTTCCACTATTTATAAGGTTATATTTTATTTCCGTGGAGTATTTACTTTACTGTGGCAATTTCATATAAAAAATTGACCTTGCATTATTAATTTGCAAATGTAGTATTTTTAAGAAAACATTACAGCTTCAACAAAACCAAGTTGATGAGATAATACTTTAATTGTGCAAAATGCACTAGATAAGTTTGATTTACACTGAATTGTAGAGTAAAAATCCAATGTTAACATATTAATATTTCTTCGTTTAAAAGTATGGAAGCTAGACATTAAATTTTACTTTCACCTACAATTTTTATCAACTTACAAAAAAAAGTAATTGACTGAATAATAATGATCCAAATCGGGTATTAAATTGGCAATATCTAAACATTCACTGCTAATTTAAAAATTAATATTCTGAATATTAATTGCATATTCTGTGTCTAGACTATTGTCATGTACATACAATTGCAATAATATTCAATAATATTTATATTTATAAATAATAGTATTACACTTGTCTTTGCACGCGACTTGCTATGGAATAACTAGTACATTACAGGCATATTCCTTTCAAATGCAATACTTTTGTAAGCTGCGTAGATTATACACCAGAAAATAAATTAACATACACAATAAAACATTTATAAAATACTGTACATAGTAAAAATAAAATTAGTGTTTCATTTCAAATAAGTTGAAAAACTTTTTGCAGTGTAAAATCTTTGGCAGAAAATTTATTCCATCTTATATTTTATTTATTATATAAGATGAACTACACTAAGATGTATTGGAATATATTATTTATTATATGATAATTTTTGTGTGCTTGCATCTGAGCTCAATGTTAATATACTCATGTACGGCCTGTGCAATAATGATTATCTGGATTCTAAGAGTATTTAATTTGTTGTTCCCATGTTGAGTTTACCTTCATTTCACTTTCCACTTAATGTATCATATAGGATCTGACGCTGTCATACTAAATTAACACTAATTTACAAGTGCTTTTGAGCTTCTACGTCACGAACTATTTTGGATCTCTTCTTTTGGTTCATGGAATTCAGATTCCGGGATTAAAGCCAGATGCTGAACTAAGAGGAAGGTTAAATTGAACTAAACTCAACATTAAAATGGAATCAAACCTTCGAACCTTAGCTACATTATTTATTGTTTTTGGATATAATCAAATAAGTTTGAATATATCCAAAACAATTTTCATATTATCGTTAAAATTATTAGAGTGCTGATAGATGAGTTGACTTTGGAACTTAGTTAGGCGATGTGCCTAGTTGAAATTCTGCCAGGGACCGTAGCAGTTTCATTTGGACCATCGACATTGTATTGTATATTCGACTCTTTCCCATATTCTGTTGGACAAGATCCTCTCACATGCCAATGGCCCATGAAGGCGGAAATAATTAATACCATAATAAACGTAAAATACAGAGCTAAGTGAATAATAATTTATTAGTATTTACTATATTTACATCATTATCTCATTTCATTGATTATTTAATCCAATATTTAGTGTATCTATTTGTATTTATAACTACTAAATATTATGAGTATTCCTCATATTATTTATACTCCTGTTGTTGCCTAATATTTATACTACATACTACGCTTTATGTAATCCAAGATCATGTAGCATACGTATTGAAACTAGATTATCTACAATAAAGTAAATAATATATTGCATAAAAAAACTATTTACTTAGATATTACTAAAACCAGAATACTTTAACAATAGGACTATCTTCTGGCAGAGGAGGATAACATGGTTATTCTCTCCCTTTGTGGTAAGGAAAACCTTAACTGATATTACACCTTGAGCTTAGCAGATTGCGATCTAACAGCTCACAGAGTTTAGTGTTATTTGGTTGAGCGGCTCTGTAGGATTATGGAGTGTGAAGTAGATATATTCCATCGAGGGGTTTATATTTAAACCTTTTTAGTGAGGAATTGGGACGATTGGATGTGTGTTTGGCTTAAGGAGTGAGCTAAAATTAGTAAGTACCTTTAAGTCACGATTTTGGTTCTGTTAAAAAATTACTATACTCCGAATTACTTGTAATTTAAAAATGAATATTCTTAGTTATAGATTATTTAATGACGTGCGGCTTGGTGCAAAAATAAATAATAATTTTTTACTTTTAAAACGTCAAGCATCATCTAGCTTGTATTATATTGTAAAATATTAAGTAGTAGGCTTTAAAACCCTCTATTTGTGTATTTAATTGAATTGGTGTGTGAAACTTATGAAACTATTTTTAATCCACTAATTGCTTCAGTGAAAAATTGGTTGTTAGTTAATATTTTTGTGCTTTATAGTGGGTAAAGATAACCAAAATAACGGTTTTGATCATGTTTATGAAAGTTTGGTATTTATAAAACTAAACTAATTTTACTTACGTTATTCATTTATTATTTTGTTATAATCAGTGATTTCGCTTTTTAATGCTCCTTTGAATCTTAGACAAACATCCAGTAAGTCAATCGATAACGCAATGAATTCTTCCGTTATCACCATCAATAATTATTTTATTCGAGCTAGAAATCTTGATAAACAGCTTAAGAGTTTTCCAGTCAAATCTCCGGTAGTCCTATTGGCTAATATTGATTTAACTTTTACATCGATATGACATAACTAGGTTGTGCTTATACAAAGGAATCATCTAGGCTAGATAATTACAACCGAATGAATGAATACGCTAGGCGTTTACAATCGAAGTCTATTGTAAAATATTGGTTATAGGTTATATGGGGTGTGGTGTCTGTCAGAAAATCCAATAGTAGTAGGTGTAAATACTATTTAGCAAAGAGAAATGTTAAAGAAAAAGTCAAAATTTTAACATAGCTTGCCTATTGTAGAAAAATCTTTGACAATAATATTAGGCACTACTCTGAATGTACACTCGAAAGAAGAAGTAAATTATAGTGGTAATCTACTCTTACAAACAATCTATTACTCTGTATTATATCAAGTTACGTGATCACTACTAGTAGACATCCATAAATAATATAACACAGTAGAAACAATCGATTATCGCTTCATCATTTAATATGTAGTTCAAATTATGTTGTATAGAAATTGTTAGAATTTGTTCATATGTAATGTTTATTTATACACACAAATTAACTTATTATTATCATGTTATATTGTCGCTGTTTTGCTGTTATATTGTTGTTAATTTATATTGTTATTGTTATGAATTTATATTGTTATTGTTAATAATTTATATTGTTATTGTTATGAATTTATATAGTTATTTATATTAAGTTTAATGTTATTGTTGTATTTTTCTTATATTTATTACTTTGTTGTTATTTGCTTTGTTTATGGTTCAGGTGGTATATTGAAAAAAAAAAACATTTTAATGATAAATTATCTATGTTTATGATTATAAAAATAAGGTACATGAAATATTGAGTGACATAAGCATATAAGTGAGTAGCATAAAATTAAATAAAAATGGCCAACTGTATTCCCGCACGCGCCGTACGTGGTGCATTGGGAATGATTAATGTAAACTGTGTTCTGTATTGTATTACAATGAATAAAGGATTTTTGAACTTGAACACACACACACACACACACACACACACACACACACACACACACACACACACACACACACACACACACACACACACACACACACACACACACACACACACACATAAACCATGTGAATGTAAGACATTCATCGTAAATAGAAGTGTTAAAATTTACTTTTTATGCTTATCAATGCATATAGGTTATGCTACTAAATGCTGTAATGAAAACTAATTTTCAAAGAAAATTTATTCAACAAGTTAATAATAAGTGCCTAATAATTCATCTCGTACAGAAAATTTATAAAAAAAAAATATGGTTGCCTGTAAAGTCGGTTTTACGGGCGAAGATTTTACGTGACAACGTCTTTTTCTCGGTAGAATATTTATTGATATGAATATTATTAAATTGCACAATAGGAACAAGGAATTGAATGAAAATAAGAATTGTACAAATTTTAACTATAGAAATATATTTTGTTTACTAAAACATTGTACATAATTTGAAATTAATTAAAATTTGTTATTGTAAATGGTAAAGTTGAATAAAACATTTACTAAAATTGGAATTTGAAATTCTTGCTAAACACAGTTAAATTCTAACTCCGCGCGTGGTGATTGGTCGGTTTAGTTCGTTTGTTTGGTCGCACTGTTATGACAGGTTAGAGGTTATAATTTGTTATTTTAAATGTTTGACTAGCAATACGCGCTGTTTCTTCTCAATCGACTGAATTACGATTGATTGCAGAGTGATTTAAACTAATAATTTACTTAACACTATCAACATTTGTCAATAGTATGACATAACCTATAAACTCAGTTTCTTAACTTTTGTGTCAATCTAACAATTAATCAATCAATCATAGTTTACGATAATGAAATATCAGTGTACAATTATTTACCTTTATTGTTGTAGTTGTTGTAAATGACGAATCTAAGAACTCCACATTTTCACGAATAAACATAGTTATCTGTTTTATCCCGTGCGGCGGACCCACAGTTATCTGCTTTATCCCGTGCGGATCCCGTGCGGCGGACCCACTGGACGGGCATCGTAACGTTACCGGGCGTTACACTTTTTCATGAGTGACTCCGAGCCGCAACCTAATTTAAGACGTTGTCACGTCAAAAGAAAATAAAAAGTTTTTGGTGCTTGTCACTCTATAGGATATGGCTGATCATCAGTGAAAATGTTTCATTTGTATCATGGGTAACTATGGTTACAACGAGGAAATATCAAAATGAATAAATTTATAAATAAGCTGAGTACAATCATATGACATTTTAACATGTAGTTCAAGTATGGATATGGTTTCCTGCAAGTATTTCTGACTGCAAGACATCTCAAGAATGTAATAACCTAGTTTAAAAACCTTTATACTACTGAAGCAAAGCTTGTGTGTACCTTATTTTGGATTAGGTGATCATACAAGACAAGTGATAAAATAAAACTCAACCCTCAACTTTTATTATCATTTGATTTATCAATAACTCTAAATGGAACTCGTTCAAACGTTTCAAGCGTATATAGTAATATAAAATAATATATAAATTTCGGGTTGTAACTAAATCACGTCCACGTTTTTACAAACGAATTTATATAACTATAACATTTTTTCTTGTTAGGTTTCAAGATGATGTATTTTCTAAATAATTGACAGAGTTAGGGGAAAATTAACATGTTATCCTTGATTTACCGTACTATTTAAGTTGCAAAAACTAAAATTCTAAACTAATAATGAATCCTTAGTTTGCCATTTAAAGCTGACAGACTCATTTGATATTTTCCTTATTTACAACAAAGTGTGACGGAATAATTTAAATAATTTAATAAAAGTCGTAAAATCTGCTATTTTGAAATAAATATCCAAATTACGGTACATAATGTTTATGCTAATTGTGCAGCTCATATAACAAAGTTGTCAGAATAAAACATATTTATCGATAGTTTTGTATTCGCATTATAAATGTAGAATCCAAAATGAATCGATAATTTCTAGATTTAATATTTTTCTAACAGCCTGTGTATAATATCAAAAAATGGTTTATAGGTGATTCTCAAACAAAAAATTTAAACGTATTAAAATATTACGTAAGGAGAAATTTTTCCCTATTTAATCAAACCAGAAAACGTTTTCGAAAACAGGAAAAGAAGGTGCTATCTGATCTCGTAATGGAATTTACAGGCATAGTTTGTCCCGACGACTAAACAAAACAATTAGGTGGAAGTACAATAAGATATTCAGATGACGTAATGAATAATCTCGGCGTGGAGATGTAATCATGAATGAACAATGAGGCTTTATCTGAGACGAGTAATTCAATAAGAGCTAAGAGCTGTCGTCTGCGTTAGTATTGATCGCTTTAATTAACTCAGACCAGCCTCAAATTCGACAATGCTACCAGCTGTATAATGCAATGTATTCAGGTTCTTCCTATTGATTAGTATAGTTACATTCTTTATGAAACATCTAAAGTCTTTTATGGATTAGGAATTCCCAAAAATTGCGAAAAGTTAGATAAACATTATATATCAAAGTACATTGTATAATAATTGATCAAAACATGATTAAACAATCTAGATTGTTAAACATCCCAAACTTCCGCAAAATACAAAGTTGTTGCGCATTGAAGGATATAATAAAACAATCTGTCTTCCATGAAGTTGTTAACAAATTTAACAGGCATCAGGTAGTAAAAAGGTAGGCCAATTGTGTCACTGCGTATACCTTAGAAACGTATTCTAAGGTATATGCCTACTATAAAACTTATAATATATATATATATATATATATATATATATATATATATATATATATATAAAACACATGTTTGATTCCACACTTTTGAATTAATGAATGTTGTGTTATAAAACTTATAATATATATATAATTATATATATATATTATAAGTTATATATATATAAAACATGTGTTTTATATAAATAATATAATATTAAAATATTTATATAAAACACATGTTTGATTCCACACTTTTGAATTAATGAATGTTGTATATATGTTAATTAACTAAATAGTGGCTGCAGAAAGCAATGTGTAGCACCAAGCACTATCTATAAAGTAGTGTTTAATTTAATAAACAGCCTACTGTTTTTAGTATTTAGTAAACTGAAATATAATAGTAAGGACATATAAAACATATTTTAAATATAGGACACCACAGAATGTAAACAATCATTAATAAAATCTATAGCAGAATAAAACTTAATATCATTGCTTGTCCTTATATTTACATCCATGCGTTGAGTTTTGCAGCTGTTTCCTTGTTATCACACATTCTTACGAGTTGGCTGACGAATGTATATCTGGTAGCTTTTCAAACATGTAATCTCCTTAAGGGGACTTGGACAAAAAAAAATTATTTTTAACATGTATTTTTTTATTTTTTTATTGTAGTTTGACATTTTCGGAATACAATGATATTAATATTATCACTCACAAACATTTCTAAATGCTTCAAATAAATTTTTGAAGTTGCCTCTGCAACACCATTGACGGCTGTATCCAGTGTTGAGCTTTCTTATAGTGCTGATTTTACTGATTCATTATTTACTTACTCTTAGGTTTTGTTTCTCTATGACCTTAGCAGTTTTGACATATGTCTGCTTGTTTTGTTATTGCCAATTGTTTGTAACCTAGCAACTTTGTTGTTCTGACAATATTTTGTTATTATTGGAAGTTGACTCAGTGTTTATATACTTTTATTTCAAAGTGATCTTTGATAATATAATGACTAGACCTAAAGGAATCTTTAAAAAACGTACCAATAAAGGTAATAGGTTTTATAAAATGTTACCTTCAGTTTCACCAGATGAAGACTAGGCAGTTAGGCCTCGGCCTACGACTCCAAAAGTTGTAGTGCCACCCAGTTCTTCTGAGAAGAAATTAGGTAGTAGTGATGACCAAGGAAAGTCGAGTGAAAAAAAGAAGGAGAGCTCTTGGAGAGGAAGAGGAGAATGATGAAAATTATGTTCCTGGAGGGTTTTAGAGCTCAAGTATTGTGAAAAAATATACTTTTTATCTAAATTTTTTGGTTTTTTGCGTCTTCCCGAAAATTTTGATTTTTCACACAAATGACCCGTTTTCTCTGAAAGTACTTAAGATAACAAGCTGAAAGTTTTACAGGATGTTTAGTACTTATCTACGATGCTACTGATCTACAAAGAAACAATTATAACAAGTATTGGCTTATTAGGCCTCATTTTACTTAAAAATAGTCTATATTTCAGGGTTATTTTGAACTCGCTAGATAAAAAAAATCATAACTTGGCCAAACAGAGTTATAAGTTCATAAAAATAGATCAGTAGCTTTGTATAGGACCACATAGTAAGTGATAAAAATATCAGGTTGGTATCTTTATTACTTTCTAAGATAATGGGACACAAAAGTACCTAATTTAACATGGGTTTATATGGAGCGTTCAAGTCCCCATATATACACAGGGTGTCTCTTATATGTTAAAGTCACGATATATAAACTAATTAAGTTCACAGATAAAATACCCAATTAACAAATAATTGGTTACAGCAATAGGATAGTCAAAGCAACACAGTAAGATAAAAGTTCAACAGCTCTTGATGGCACATGTTGTCCTCGGCTTAGTAATCTGTGACTCTCCTGGGGCTGGCAAACATTGTACAATATATAGCATTGTGTATATAGTAATTTTCAGTATCATCACAAACTAGTTATTATAGTGCGTTTTCTGATGTATTTTTAATAGAAATTCTGTTAATTTTAAATGCATTGCAAATGCACTGGAGATGGGTAATTTTGCTTGTTTACACGAATGGTAAATTCTCAACATTAAACTCATTTAAGATTCGTTTAATGAAACAGTATGAACTGGGGAAATTACTTATAGACGTGGGTTTTTCAAATTAAAATAGTTTAGTGTTTTCGCTTTGTCTAAAATGGCTTTGTACTTTTAATTTAAGTCTCGGTAATATCTGATAACAGACATAAGCATCCTCTTGTTTGCAGTCATGGTGAAATAAACGAATTCGGGCCTACATTGAAGGCATAAGGCATTCAGGTACCGTAATGAATAATCTCGGCATTGAGGTGTAATTATGAATGAACAATGAGGCTTTATCCGAGGTGAGGAATTCAATAAGATCTAAGAGCTGTCGTCTGCGTCACGATTGATCGCTTTAATTAGCCCAGGCCAGCCTCAAACTGTACAATCTTACCATAGTGTTTTGAGGTATCTAGAGTTATTTTCAGCTTACTTTCATTTTAAAGCAAATGTATAAAATGTCTATATTCTATTAATAATTAGAGATGGAATAAAGTACGCAAAAGTTAGTGGGCTTTTAAAATACATAAGGTATCACTTAATAATCGTAATAAAGATTTTATAGGTCGAAATCCGTAGGGATGCCAGGATTTGAATTTTGGGGACTTGCCTATTATTGTACATGTAATTTTGATACTATACAGAGTGGATATTAAGACAAAATTGGCATCTCAATAGACGCAAAATGTTGAAAAGAGAGTCGTTTCCTTCATTTTTGTGTATTAATAATATCAAAATGATATTTCAAACTTTCCTGTAATTTATAATTACATAATATAAATATACATATGGTGTCCAACCTTACGATTCAATGTAACACACACGTTTACATTTGATTGAAACTTTACATTTAAAATACCACATAAAAAAGTTTTTAATCTTGAAAACTTAGTTTTTGAAATAATCATAGGCACCACAGCCTCTTAAAGGTTTTATAAATAACACATTTTGACATAACTATTTAAGAACGATTAGGTAATTCAAAAACTCTTGCTCTATCAGTGTGTTCTCAAATTACCGCACAAAAATATAGACAGACAGAAATGAAAATGATAACTGATAGGCTTAAATAATGCTCGACCAATAAACTAAATTATAATACAAATTGCTGATGCTGAGTCACAATCAATTTGGATAGTTCCGAATGTTTATCCTAAGTTATTACTTTATCCAAGCAACTGATGAAATACAAAACAGTATACCACGAAATGTCAAGCAATTTAAAACACAACACAACAATACAATTTATATGTTAATGGTAATATTGGCAACATTGAACAGAGAAACAGTGAATACGACAATAAGACTGTACGGTACAAAGGATTGTAATTTACTGTAAAATGCCTGATAATCTAAAACCAAAACGTAACATTGTTAAATTTAAATCAAAACTTAAAAAATATTATAACGTACTAAATACAACGTAGAATAATGGTAATCAGGATCAATATTAATATTATTTTAAAATGTAATATTCAAAGAATGTTTAACCATTAATGTTTAAAAAAGTATAACCTTATAATACGTAAATTTTCACAGAAATGAATTTAATTTATTTTCGATGTATTAATAATTGAAAGATAACTTGTAAATCCAGCTCCGACTTTTTAATGTGAGAAGGTATGGATTAATGAAAAAAATTTAAATTGCTAAATTTATTATGGTTTTTTTACAAAAATGTTGTTATATTGTTATTAAAAGTAATCATAATAAAATTTAGAAAAAGATAGTCGACCTAAGTAGATTGAACGCTTTCACCATGATTGCGAAGTCTTCCTCTCCAAAAAATTAATGGGATATTCTACTTGGGTAATAAAGACAGATTATTTTTAATTATTCAGAATAAATTATGTTTGTTTTATAGGATTTGAATGGTAATTTTTGTGTTTCTAACATCCCTTCTAGTTGCTTGACGTAATAGCCCAACTAGGGAGCCCTGATAACTGGGGGCGTAGATAATTTGGTTAAGAACAGCTGTGAAATCTTAACCTAAAAATTAAAATTTTAACTGGGAAGGCGTTGATATTTTTGGTTAAGAGCAACTGTAAAAGTTTACACCAAAAAAGGTAAAAGTTAGTCATGTAAATAAGGAAAATAAAAAGATTACTTTGTAAATTAGAGTATTTTACGTTACATTATAGTACATTTCGGAATAAATTTAATCTGCATATTCTAAAACGCTATAAGTATCACTCCTTTATATTTGGTCCACTCTCCGTCAAAGTATTTGCCACAATCTTGTAGTACCTCGGCCTCACTGGGGACAGGCCAAATTATAAAATAAATTAATTACCGGACTATTAATAAATTTAAAGTTATTAATGTTTAACATAAACTTGTAACTAATTCAATTTTACTGTGGTAACATTGTGTACCACCTAAAACCTAAGCTTCTATAAAGCAGAAGTTTAATTAATTCCAGGTTTTACAGTCTTCTGGTCATCGGAATCTTAATCTTAGAATATTGCGTTATTAAGAAATAGTATTTACTTTGGTCCAGGGTTGTGGGATATCCCCTCGCTGAAGTTTATGAAATGTCTCTCTACACTGTGCTGCGCGGTTAACTTACTCGTTAACAACGTGCGTTTGTATTTGTGATATGTAACATGTGTTTGGTCATAAACTAATTTTTGAAGGTAGTTACAACGTGAAGGTAAAACAAATTTAGTATAATAATATGTGCTGTCTGATTTCGTTGAAATATTTTCTACGAGTGTTGTTCCAAAATTAGTAGACGATATCAAATCCATTTTTGAAATAATTTTAGAAGGTCGCACAAGTAATCCTGTATGTCATTGAGTAAAATTTATGATATATACGGTGTAATAAAAAAAGATTATACAAGTAACTAATTTACATATTAATTTAAAACAAACACTCAAATAATATAAGTTTTTTAAATATTTTGTTTAATACAAAAATTATTATTTAAAACAAAAATAACAAAGATAAAAATAAAAACCTGTATTATTGGAGTGTTTGTTTTAAATTAATATATAATTTCCAATAAGAAAAAAGCTTCAAGTATGTACGTAATTAATCGTTAATTGTTGCTAAATATGCATTAAATATCTGTTGTAATGGTCTAAAAGTACTGTGAGATATAGTTTTAGGTTTCAAAATATATAAAATTCAGTAAAATTAAAATATATTGTAAACTTGTATGATAGATACAGTGTAATCCTTAAATGATAAAAGTATTATAACTGTAATTAATGGTTAATTTTTATTTGGCAACAATTATCGTGAGATACACATTTTTAGGTTTCAAAATTTGTATAAAATATCGGTAAAATATATTATGTAATATCAGTTTATTTTTATTCTAGAAGTTTTATTCATTATTGCAGTATCAGTAAAGGACCCGGAAATAGTCTTAGAAGTTTTTCTGACACATCTTACCTCTAATTAGATAGCCGCAGCCTAGGTAGATAAGTCTTGTGACATTATTTACCTTTACTAAAGAAGTCACAAGGGACATTGCAATACAATAAATAAATTTTGAAAAGCTATGCGTAAACAAAAATGGCTCACAGTAAATTTTATTAAATTTCTGTCTATTTAGGATAATAAAAACAGAGCCTTCAAAATCGGTAGAATGATCGTTAGCCTTAAATTTCTGGATGGTGGATGAGCTGAACTTACGTTTGGCATAAGTTTTTGTTTTTACAACCAACTTATTCAGCAATCTAAACATCACATATAGTGATATTGTGGCCTTTATTCAGTTTGTTTTAAGGAAGCATTAATTTTGTTTTAATAGTTATTTAAGATACGTGTTTCGATATATTTTCGTGTTCTATTTAAAAGGCGAGAAATGCACCTCTGATTTACAACATTAGATATTAGTGTGCAACAATTTTCCTCTCTCACTGTATTATACATCACAGGACCAAATTGCCAGAGTTAGATTTTCAAACGATTACCTCATCCCAAAGGCTCTTTATTGAAAGACAATGTATAAATAACTAGCAATTGCTACCAAGATATATAAAGAATGAACATATAAAAGATGTAGTTTTCCTATTGATTGCTAACCACTTCAAATTTAAATATACGTTTTGGAGCAGTGTAATTTAATAAGCTGTTCTGCTGCAATGTTATCTATGTTATATCTATAACAAATTACATATTAAAAATTTGAATGTTTATCAGAACATTATTTAAAATTTTGTAATAGATAAAGTTTATATTTTAAAATTTCTACTTCTGTGTCCTAGAACGTTATGTTCGTTGTAAAATCTAAATAATTCTATATCAATAATATTCAGATTTGTATAAAAACATTAGAGAGTAAACATTCCATCTATGTTTCACTATATTTAATGATGAGTAACCTCTGATAAACATGAACTTCAACAACTCATAACTAGAGCTTTAAAATTGCGGCCAATGGCAAACTTTTAAGTTTCATTATTAAAGGCTCTTGCAATAAAATATCTCATATGGGTGCAAAAGAATTCTGTTATTGATACCTGAAGGCTGTTTGTAAATGTTACGTGTGAGTACAAAAGCATGGAAAAACATACCAACCTAGCTAATGAAAGTGAGCGAGTAAATGTTATATTTGTGAATAATAACACTAACTTCCTTAATTACTGAAGTAATCGAACAAATACATTTAATGAACACCAACTACCCATAAGGTTTAAAATAGGTTGCAGCCCCAAAAGAACTATACGTGTCTTTTTAACGTTAAGATGTCCTACTGTATTGAAATTTTAAATTCACATGCTTGTGATTTGATCAGACATGTAACATGTTTCATGAATCTCATCGCAGCTCACTAATACTCCTATTGAGGTATATTATCCTACATGAGCTATATTTTGTTTTTCAGCTTTCCCCTGTGTTCGAAGGGCTACAGGCACCTAAGTAACCTTAACTTTATTAAAATTACTTTAAGTAAATTACAATGATCACATCAGAAGTAGGCGCTGTTTAAGCAAAGTAGACATTTTTCAGACCAACATTTTCTTAGTCAGCAGGGTTGTCCAAACCAGTAGAAACCAGAAGGCACCAGAAGAAGTTTCCAAGGATCGAAAATATTCACTTTATGATCGAAGTAGTATTCTCAGACAAAAGAATTTTATATTTTCTTAATAGGGGAAACATGCTAAAGCCACTAATGCATGGTATGTAAATTCCAATGGCGGGAAGTACTCCCTTTTTGGCTGAATTGTACTTTTTAGACAAACACATTATATAAATGAATGAAGAGTTTAGGCTGTCTTATTCAAACCTAAACAATATTTTATTTAAATAATACATGAATTTTGTTGGTATAATCAGGCAAATTTATTACGAGAACATATTACCTGTTATTACTTGTTAAAGTTTTTACTGACATTGATGAGTCAGTCAGTCAGAACATCTTTTATATATAGAGAATACCCCTAGATGTGCTCGAGTTGTTGATTGTTGACGTTAATATAGACTAACGATAATTTTGAAAATAAATGATTCAAATGGTTTATTCAGCCGATCTACAAATTGTAATAGGCTATGTCTAGTGAAAACAACATTCAACTACAAAACTTAGTTGCGTGCCATAATTATAGTCCGTGCACAAATAAATGTCCATCAGTTCATGTACTAAAAATATAAATAAAACTAAGCATTACAATAGGTATTAAAATTAAACACTAAGCAACATTTAAAACAATTACTACATGTTAGAAAATAAAGTTTTGACTAATAGTTACAAACAGTGTGCACTAGTTCATGTCCCTGCACTAATTGGTTAATTAATACATAACAGGCCCTGCACTAATACAAATATAAATATAACTAGGCGTAAATGTAAATATTAAAACTAAAATTAGGCATACATTTTGTGAAAGACTACATCTAAGGAAATACAAAACAGTCATGATTTGACTAAGAACCGTTATGTAATCAGGTCTCATTGATTCAAGTACATTATATCAATATAAAGAGTATTGGTCATGCAATATACAGATAATAAACACTAAACACATGCAGAAATTAAAAAAAAAATTAATTTAAATAGCCAAGCAGACTGGAATGGTCATATTCAAAATATTAAGTTAGGCTGTAGAAAGGGATATCTGACAAACCAGGATTTTAGGACACGCCCAAACTTCTGTACCGGGAGCTGTCTAACTGTAAGGGGTATGGAGTTGAACAGATGCCTTGATGTCCTAGATCTATTTTACATGGACATCAAGGCATTTCCTGGTTTCATACCTATTTACACCTGCATTAGTGATGTAGTCATCTTCTTTATGTTTAATTGCTAAAAGACATTGGTATATATATATATATACATTGTACACTGTCATAATTTGGTGTTGAGGAAAACAGTGGTTTACAGTGTTCAAGCAACTGTGCCCCACTTAGTACCCTAAGGGCTTTTTTCTGTAACCGAAGAACTCTAATTACACTGGCAGAGTGTCCCCAAAGCCTGGTACCATAAACAATGTGGGAGTGGAAAAAGGCAAAGTAAGCTAACTTAACAAACTCAAAGGGCATTTCTGCTTTAAGCTTTCGAAGCAAAAGAATTACCCTACTAAGCTTACTACACAAGGCATCAATATGCTTATTCCAGACAAGCTTCGAATCAAGATTAAAGCCAAGCAACTTCACTCCCTCCACATTAACACCATTGTTGCACAAGCTAAAAGTAATCGCCTGAGTCTTGTCCTGGTTTAGGCACAAACTGTTATAACTGAACCAATATGAAGCATTTGTAAAAAGGTTCTTAACAAGTGTTTCTGCGGTTGTAGAGTCCTTATGAGTTGCAAACAGGGTTGAGTCATCGGCATACAACAGAATATTACCCGCTACATTGTAATAAATATCATTAATGAAAATGATAAACAAAAATGGCCCCAGAATTGAGCCCTGAGGCACTCCATGTTCAACAACCAAGGGGTTTGAGGTTGTACCATCCCAGGTTACAGACTGTTTCCTTTGATCTAAGTAAGATTTTCAAGATTTTCAGGGAGCAACCCCGTACACCGTACCTTTCCAGTTTTCTTCAAGAGGATCTTGTGCGACACGCAATCAAAGGCACGTGAAAGGTCGCATAACAGTACAGCAGTAGAACTTTTTGCTTCAAAAGAATTAAGAATGGCCTGAAGAAGTGAGTCCACAGCTTCGACAGTAGATCTATGCCTTCTGAAGCCAAACTGTGCTGGTACCAAGAGGTGATGTGACTCAAAATAAATGCACAGCTGCTCCAGCATGACAGATTCAATGACCTTGGCAAACATAGGTATTAGAGATATAAGTCTGAAGCTCGATACCTCGTTTTGTGGACCCTTCTTGTAGACGGGGACAGTCCTCGATGCCTTCAAAACCTCAGGGAAAACCCCTTCGGAAAGACACAAATTTATTAAGTCTGTTAGAGCAGGAGCTATACTATAAATAACCCTTCTTAACACATCCACAGACATGTCATAGATGTCTTTACTCTTGGAACTCTTAAAACCATGCACTACTTTTATTACTTCTTCCACGGCAACTAGCTTCCACGCAAAATTAAAAGGTACCACAGGGACCGAAGTTAGATACGCGTCCCCATTCCCAACTAGGAAGAGTTACCAGAGACAAATTACTGGAGTTAACAAGATCCTTGGCAGAGTTAAGAAAATATTCATTGAAGACTTCTGCTGTGGCAAAATTGGTGTCAGGGGCAGACACTCGGTGCTTACTCCTATTTATATAGTCCCAGGCTGCCTTGCATGGATTTTGAGACTGCGCAATAAAGTTTTCCCACGGCAGCCTGTTTGGCCTCCATAATCTTAGCACGGTATTCCCTCCTCAGAATGTTGCAACCCAAGGTTTCATATTGGACCTACTCTTAGGCATATCACACACTATGCCAATGAGACTACGTAGGTCAGCTAAATCCGGTGTGTACCAGTTTGCAGATCGGGCCAAATGCCTTTTTTTTCCATTTTTCCCTCCCGTAGGACTACGTTTTTTCAGCTTCACAGGAAAACAAGTATCAAATGTCTTCTTAAAGCTAAGAAAAAAACTAGTAAATGCAGCTTCTGGAGGAAAGCATAGAGCAAGTTCATGCCAGGAACTGACCTGGACTGCGACAGATTCTACAAACCACTGGAAAATTTGTATCATTGAATGATCTAATGGTTACAATCTTAATCAACGGACCGCTTGCTAAATCTATGACCTGTGGCCTCCAATGCTTGAGGGTGAAAAAAACATGTTTATGGTCAGCGATCTGAGATTCACTTATCAATACATCATAGTTCCACTTATCAATATTAGTTAAAAATGAGTCCAGGGAGGCAGCACCTCGTGTAGGCACGGAAACACTACTATAAAAATTAAAACTACGTTGTAGATTTAAAAAGTCTTGAGCATCATCCGAATTAAGACATAAATATAATGTTGTGGTCACACCCAATAACTATTGAGAGGCCCAGTGTGACCAAAAAATCCAACAACTCAAGCAAGTAGAGGAATCTTGCCAACTTGTCCAAGGGGTGAACGATACATGGCTAAACCCACGAGCGAGACTTCATTTACAATAGTAGCAGCAAATTCGGCTTGCTGCACTTCACTGTAGCGTTTCAAGGTCCAGTGGCGTACATTTAAGGAGAAATTCTAACATATACCGCTGCACCACCCCTAGGAGTTTTGGCGACAGAAGTAAGCAGACAAGTCCAGATCAGAAAGACTGGAATACTACAGTTCATCCCTGGTCATCCAATGTCCAACTACACACAAGATATCAAGTTCATTGCTATCACAAAGCACTTCAAGCTCAGTTGTTTTACTCCTAAAACTTTGCACATTAACTGTACATAACCTAACAGTTTTCCATGCAGGACCTACTACTAGTGACAGTATCGAGGTTTATTTCGGGCGAGTTTGACCAACTTGGTTTGTCCCTAAAAAAGTTGAGACCTTTACAAACTGTCCATCAGTACCCGACCCAGCCCCAGCTGGGCAAATAAATAACTTAAAAGATCAGATTAATGTTTTTTTAATTAATCGCCATGTATCTCATCCCTTCTTATCAAAGCAATGTTTAAAGTACGCATTTCATCACATTTGTTTATATAATGACATCAATGCCTTTACCTGGAAAATTACGTTGGGATCTAAACTTTGCACGATACTCTGACTCCCCTAATGGATGTCATATTATTCCACGACAATTAATTACCAGCGTCAGATATTTAAGCCTTGAAGTAGTTGCTTTAGCCAAGTTTATCAATTTAACTTGTAACGACTTCCTGAAGTGTATTTTACTTTACAGTTTACCGATGGAAGTATTGTTGGCTGATGCTTAATATTAAAGCGTTTTTACTGTATAAAGTTCCTACGATAATATTCTTTTATAAATGATGTGGACTATTTTTGCATTAAACACATTTAAACTTAGTAAGTGTTTTGATTGTGTTCCCCACGACATTCTTATTGAGAAACTCATAAAAAAGTTGAATAAAAAGCAAAGTCCTACCAACTCTTACCTGTAATATAGAAAGCAAGTCATGTTAGTTGGTAGAGCAGACTCGTAACCCCTAGGTAATGGTGAAACATGGTGTCTCGCAGGGCTCGGTTTTGGGTCATATTTTCTTATTAGTAATGATGAATGTCCTATGACTTCAAGGTAATGTGTTGCTCTTTGCTGACGATACAACCATATATAACAGGAGAGACACACCAAATCATGCTAGGACATCTGCATTGGCCTCTATCGGAAACATAAAGGGGTGATTCCTATTGAATAAACTGAGCCTTCGAAAGAAAAACTTAGGAGATTTTATGTTGTCTGAACTGTCCGGAAACTCACGTTCTGGATAGAGTCAAGTTATTTGGGTTTGCGCTGAATAAAAAATATTTCCTGGAGTAGCCATATAAACAACATCTGCTCAGTGTTAGCCCGGGTAACATTCCTGCATATGTATATGCTTTCTAGACAGTGCTTAACCACAGTGCATCAAGCACTTTTCCACAGCAATTTCCTATATGGTTTGCAGCTTTGAGATCACGCTCAAGGGAGTGACAGCGTATTGATTGAGCTTGATTATATTTATGTTATGAAATAATCTTTAAAATACCATTATTTGGTTTCTAACTACCTACTTAAATACTCGTTGGAGGAATTCTTATACGTATCCAGAGTTTACATCCACTATAGAGTTTAATATGCACACTAATTTTGTATTAAAACTTGAGTAACTGGAATTTATTTTATAATTTTTAAAGTACTATTTTTATTGAACAACTTAAGTACTATATGGTATTTGTTTGCACTAAATTCATAGTATATAAGTATCGCAAAAAGAACTCTATGTACTTCACTACAAGATACATTTCCGTATATTTCGATATACAGTTGTTCAAATAAAAGAATACCTAATCAGGCAGAAAGAAAAATGAAAGATTTGATAAAATACGACCATAATATTTAGCTATTAGATTTCGGAAGCTATTATTATTTTTGTAGCATGAAAACTCAAAACAATTTTCATATAAATTTAGAATATGTTTTTTCATATTTCTAAAAATCTCCAATTGTGTCTAGCTTCAGGATTTGTCAGAATATGCTTAGTTTTTTTATTGGTTTAAAAATGACATCACCAGTGGCTACAACTATTAAAGGTATCATGAAATGTATTTAAAACTAAGTTTTTCACTTTAAATAAGATTTCAATGCAAATTAACCAAAAAAGAAAAAAAACATCAACTGCATATTTAAATATTTTGGAAACGCTCTGTCTGTTCGTATTGTATATATATATATATATATATATATATATATATATATATATATATATATAATATTTAAAATCAAAGCACAGGTTATGACATAATGATCGGTGTAAATTGAACTGACCAATTACCACAAAAATAAGAATATTAAGAAAATTTAGTAACTTTATTTTTATTAATTCTTTTTTTATTATTAATTTAAATAATTAATTATTGTTCTCAATTAATAATACTCGCCAACACATGTACGTAAATAATTTATTTTATTATTTTTACTCAATGCGTCTTAAAACTTAATTCCTGTCTATCCATTTTTATTAACTCACAATATCTCGTAAACGAACAAACTTATGAACTTTAAATGTTTAATTTAAATTCGTTTTTATATAAGGAACATTGATTTTGAAGGTTGTAAATGCCCCTCCATGAGATTTGGCTGTGTTGTACAAATATTTTAAATGTTATGGGTAACCATGATTATAACAAGGAAATAGAAAAATAAGTAATTTTTTAACAGTCACAGTAAAATCATAAATATTGTAACATGTGAAGTATGTTACGTGTTTTTTTGTTGCTTAATCCTACCTTGCATGACATGTTATTGATAAAAATAAAATTAGTAAAATTATAATTTAGTAATAGCCTCTCATGAATTTGTTTTCATAATAGAAGACATCAATATGTCACTGAGGGTTTGTTCTAGTGTGTTCTAGGTTTCTATTTCCCGCAACATAAACTTGAACTAAGCCGTTGAAACTGTACGTTACGGAGATATTGCCTGTAGCAGCCCGTCATTAGACCATATCACTGCTATGAATCAAAGAATACAAAAGGTCCTCTGTAAATCCGCTCGTTTCCAGGCTTTACGTCGTATCTATTGTCCTGACTTTCATTGCGTTTTTCTTTGGGTCATCCAGGAAGTTTTATGATTCCTCTCTTTTTAATAAACTGGATGCAATTTGGGATATCTTGTGTTATAGCACTACTTATAACAATTTGGCTGTTCAACCAAATGAGAAAAGCTAACTCAACGTCATATAACGACTTGTGTATCGTGGAAATAAGAAATTACAAAGAATCAAAATATTCTAATAATGAAATTAAGTTGGCTTGTATATCCTTTGAATTTTACTATATAATGCGGAAGTACGACTAAGTATTGCATAACTGACTTCCCTGAGGATAATTATAAAATTACAAATTTATTTCGTTTTATTCTTGAGATTTCCTATGAAAATACACAGATTAACAGACAGAAAGGATATCTTTATATTCCCTCAGTAGTCAAAAGAGAAACTGATACAGCATACTGAGAGATATAATGAGAGAACAATGTTCAACCAAATTTCTTAGTGGCATGAAATGACATAGAAACAATTATTCATGTCCACATAAAAATTTAGTATTATAAAAAGTTTATAAAGTATAAATACACAATTTTCATGGGATACTTTGCTACGAGATATATTCCGTTCATTAAGTTATGTTTCAAAGCAGTATTAAACAAATAAAATGTCCAAAGAGATAGGAAGGCCACTACAACGCAGTTAACTGAATAAAATCTTATCACAGACTTTTTAATATTGACTTTCCATCGTTATATTTCTTTTTACTGCAAAATTAAAAATATTACGCGCAAACATAATAATTATTGCGTACAGTTTTTTTACAAATGTACTTATTCTTCCTTCTCTATTCACGTTGCCAACATGGTTAACCATTAGAACAATGTAAAAATTCCCTACCTGTCATCTACATCCCGTGGATTAGCATACCCCATCTTCGAACTTAGTGTTGCCTGTGTAGGAATAAACCATGCAAAAGTTCAAGTCTATTCATGAACGATCACGTACGTCTGTCAGACAGTCAGATAGAAAGTGTCCATTTTGGTATTATATCTATAAAACAAGATGCCAAGTTCAATTAATTGTAAATATGTTTCTACTTTTATTTGTTTCTATTATTCCTTTGCAGCTTTTCCTACTGACGAACTCAAGTTTTAAAGACTAATTATAGACTCGCAGTAATGTCCCTGAAAAGGATATAATGCACCACGTCGATCACGTGAGTCACTCCATACTTCTGAAATTGGAGGGAAATGTAAACATTGAGATGGATCTGTTCAAAGCTCCACCTGCTATGCGCCAGAATGCAGAAAAACTTTAAAAAGACACTTCTTGTTAGGAAAATGAAGAGAAGCTTTATTTCCAGATATGCACAGACATATTCATACAGGGCGTGTTAAATATAGAAAGGCTACATAAGAACTACTGATTATTATGGTAAAGATTAAACGAATTTATTATTCAAGTTATATTGTCTCAAATATTACTGCGTAAATTACTACCGGATCAGACTCTTACCTGGCAATTTTACTCCTTCGTGATAATTTTCTGTACAACCCGAGTGCATCTAGATTCTAGACAGTCAGGTTATTCTTTATCCTCTTATTGTGATGAAAATTCTATAATAGGTGGCAGATTATTGTAATCTAGACGGAAAGAACTTTAAACTTTGTACTAAGAAGTTTTGCACAACGTTTGCTAAATTGGACTGATATATTTCTAATTCTGTAATTCTCTCAATATGGATTTGGTCATGAAAAGAAAACGTTAAATTAGGAACTATGCTTTTGATACACGTATTCAAGGAACCGTTCTAATTATTTACACAATATATCTATTTTGAACTAAAGGGTAAAATATAACGACTTAATGAGTAAAGAACAATGTTGTGTCCTCTGGTACGTATCTTTGCCAAAATATTAATAAGGTTTTTTTTTTTGGAAAATCCGTCGCTTCCACGACGAAAATTAACTTAAGCTCAATTTCAACTTCCGCTTTTAGAGCAGGTACTGAAATATGACACCGGTACAGATTGTAACCGGTACAGAATGTCGAGGCTTATAATCTAGAATCCACATCCGTATGAAGAGATCCATAAAAAGTCGGAGATGAAGACCTTCAGAACGAAAGCCTTGTAACGTTTTTCTATAAGAGACCTGTAGGCTTATCTTAAAATGTATAGAAAAATATGAAAGGGCATATAAGGACTAGAAGTCTACCAACATAAGTATTTTCTCATAGTACGGGTATTTAATTTTTTGGATGGTATAACAAATATAAATATATAAAAAACACTTTTACTATTTGAAAACATGCATTTTAATGTAAATTATACTTAAAGTCGCAAGGACGTAAATTTATGAGTCATGTAATAATAAGAAAAATATAAATCTAAAAATATCTCACTTCTTGCCCTATAATTCTGCGTTTTGTAATATTTTAAAACTATTTACTATCAGGGAGAAATGTGAACATTTATTTCTAAAAGTTAATTCAATATTAGGAAATTTAAATTAAAAATGCGTGAAGGAAAAGAACAAGTATTAAAAATACAGTTATGAAGAATATCGCTGACTTGAGTTTACGATTATATACTATAGCCATTGTATCCTCCCTCTGTACTGAAACTAAAATGTTAAATATTTAACTTTTTTTAGTATAAGTAGTCTTTTCGATTTGATTAAACCTTTACAGAAAGATAATAATTAATTATTTGTAATTTACTTAAGGCTAAGGCACGCAAACTTCGATTTGAAAATGTAATAACTACGTCTTATTTTCTTTTTAATAGCCCTCCGAAATTATAAAATATTGTAATAATAAAATTTTTTTATTTACATAAATGCCAAATTTTTTAAAGCTTTATAGTAGTCGGGGCTTTATAAAATTGTTCGGCCTATGACTTTGTTATTTGAGTCTTTAGAATATTTTTTTTGGGCCGAGATGAATACAACAGTTTAGCCTAGTAGCCTACTAATAAGTGTTCACTAGCCCTTATAAGGCCGACGGCTACCTATTGTAGCCGTCGTCAAAATAGTGTTCGCGGCCGACGGCTACAATAGGTAGCCGTCCATTATTTCCGGTTTACTGGCCAGTAAACTTTCCAAATGCCACCAACCATATTTTCTTGTTTGGGGTTAGATGGGCTTCATGAGTAAACGCAAACACTGCCGTTTCTTGCATCATTTATATTATTATACATCTATGCATTTCGATGAAATCGTCTGTCTTACTACAACGGCGTTGTGGTGTATAGGTTAAAGTTGTTGTGGTTATATTTTGTTGATGCAATTCAGTAATTATGTGCGATGTTATAGGTGTTTCTGAGTATTTACAGTGAACTATTAAGTGTAAATATGAGCAAAAGAACGAGAGGCAAATCACCTACAAGTGAAAACACTTTAGTAAACAATTTACTTGCTAGTGGTACCGGTGTTCAGTTTGTTGACGGTGTTGGAAATCTCAAATGCTACAGAAACCTTTTATTGACCAAACAATGTAAATATGCCTAATAATAATAATTTTAAAACTTTTTAATTACTAACAGTGTTTTGTGTTTATTTTGTATGGATTCTTGTGAGTTGTATGAAGATATTTTGCGTATAAACTGAAGACAAGACTAGCTTTTCTAAAATTTTCACAAATAAGACGCAGTTGCAGATTTTGACTAATCGTGCCTACTTCACTTCTATTATTGTTAAGCACTTGAAAATTGGCATGTTTGTTGTAAATAATATGTTATTTCAGAAAATATGTGTTACTTGGGTGCAAAACAATCTTTTGTATTTTTATGAGGTTTTATAACCAAACAAAGTAAATTAAGCTTAAAAATTTTACATACAAACATGTATGTAAAAAAAATTTTTTTCAATTTATATGACCAACCTTATAGTTTCCTGTCTAAGCCTATAATTTTACAAACAAATTAAAAAAAGATTTATCAGTTTTTACTGAGCAATATGGAAGTTACAGCTAATTTACTAAAACTATGCAAAAAGGAACAAAAATAACCCGGCTTTCAAGGTACCTGAGCAATATCAGGAGCTGGCCTTTGAGACTAGTGCAACTCAATTGGTCATTGGCCTTAAAAGGGCTAGTAATACCAAAACCGTAAGAGTTCGGTAGTAGATTTGTGTCACACCCGCACGATTTCATTGTAAGTTGATGTATCTACTAGCCAGATCTATGATTATTAGTGTTATAATAAATACTAAACATTAAAACCTTCAAGTATTTTATTGTACTCAAGCATATTTAAACTATTGTTTGACTTTATATTGATAGTCAGGTTTATAATTAGGAAGTTACTGAATATAACCGTTAAATCCAGAAATGGAACAATGCTGCCAGATTACGCAAAGTTAGATATTTTGTCAAATGGTTTATATTTACATCCAGTATTTAATATTTGGGATTATTCGCAAATTTTGCATATTTACTCACCGCAAAAAGTTGACTTTCCTCCTGCCTTCATGTTTTCCCCTCTCCCCTAATACTTTAATATTGAATTCAATACAACTTCTTCGGAATGCAATATGCTTTTCTAAAAAAAAAAAAAAAAAAAAAAAAAAAAAAACTGTTGGTGAAATTTCGGAAAAACACACGGCCTAAGTGAATAAGTTTCATCTCAATGGATATTTACGGATTGAGCCTAACTTTACTAATTAACTAAGTTATCTTCCACGGAAATTTAACTCAGTTACAGTAAAGATATCAAATAAATAAAACAAAATAAATTCAGTGTGAGAAGATAGTTTTCTCAACATTACATAATTATTTTTAAATATATCAGTTAATTGTGTAATTTCCAAACAGTTTTTATGCTGTTCCTAATATCGTAATACAATATAATTTTAAGTATTTTTATAATATTATATTGGGATATAACATTTTGCATGTTTATTTTACCGCTGTTATCACATTCTTACTCATGAACTATTACTTATGTAGTACAAATTATTTAATCCTTACTTTGCATGTTACTATATATTTATTCATGATGATTATTATTTACTTTCAACTCATCGCTTGCTAACCACGCATTTTTATTGTGTTTTTAATTTACAAAAAAATATATGAAGAAAGTTGCTTGTTAAGTTGACTCCAAATTCCAGTATTTAAGCCTGTCACAACCTTACACTTTCAGACTGCCCTAAGTGAAAGGTGAAATGCTGAATTTAACATTGGTCTACCCTCACACCATTGCTCTAAGTTATCTGTATAAAATTAGGCTACTCCACCTAGACTTTCGATCGTGTCAGAAACATCATAGTGCACTCAATTATACACCTGAATGAGAATACTTCTTCATCTGGATTACATTTGCTTTAGTCTAGGTGTATCCAATGTTGTAACGGTGCAAAGAGATCGTTATGAGCTTCTTCGCCGCCGACGGCTTTGGATATCTTGAGCCGGATTTTGATTCCAGATTCAAGGAGTCAGGTCTGTCACAGTGTTAGACTTCAAACGCTGCACTAAGTGGAAGGTGAATACAGCTGAACTTAAATTTCGTATTATGAAGTCCATAATCCATGATCCATATAGGCGATGTTTGGTTATTATTGTGTGGAAATTGATATTCCGTAATTATTTCTTGAAAATGTTTACCAGCCCTATTTCTTGCCAATCCTAGTAAACTTTCACCAAGTACATCTCAAAACGTTCACGTTTTTTAAAATATAAGGCAATAAATTTACGGTATCATAAATTCTTCAACTGAGTATCACATTTAAAAAATTGGCTTTTCGTAAGGTCCGATTTGTAGATTTGTTCTATGATAATTATGTTTAAAACTAATACACAGAAAGTAGGCAGGGGGAACTCAAATCCCACCAACATATGCTACTTAAAACGTTATAAAAATGTTTAAAAAGGGGTGATTCTCTAAGCCATCCTCTATGAGAAAATGTTTGTACACACAAGATTAATAATGTTTGGCCTTAAATCCTCCACAATGGACGCTTGGACAATGATTAAAATTATCAAGAATGTACAGTTGTACGTTAAATAACATAAAAATTAAGCTTTTTTGTGGTTTGTGTAGTAGATGTAATATTGTTTGTATCATGTACATGCTAGTACGTAAAGAAGGGATATATCATTTGTGTAGCCAGATGTACTGACACCGCCTGGGTAATTGCCTCTTCTAGCTCATTGTCCAACTAAGGTATTTCCAAGCCATTAGAACCAAGCTGTTACTCATATATCTAGCATTGGAAACACGTGAACCGGCTTCTTTACTTTGTTGATAATGATTTTATAAACGTTACTAAGAGTTTAATATCAGCTTTTTTACAAATATGCTTTATAAAAAGGAACACTAAGGGATCAATTAATTAACTTTGTTTTACTTTATTATACCGACAACGCAGAATACAACGAAATGTTTACATCTTGCGTAAAAAATTATTTTTTTACTTGGGCTGCAGTAAAAAATGTCAACCTTAGCCATGACTTAAATTTAAAAAATATGTTTTAAACCCATGTTTATTTTATTAGTTTATACAGTCATTTGATTGTATTCAAAGTCCGGGGAAACATAATCTAAAAATGTTACTGATTCACATTTAAAAAAACTTTGAGCACTAAATTCTAATTATGTAGGATTCCAAAGCATTTCGGTTTTATATATCCTTGAGGATGGACATACGACGAACGAAGTGTCTATTAAAATCCACATATTTCCACCAAATCATAGGTTTGAATAGATTCGGAGATATAGATTTTTTCTAAATTTTTATATTTTGGGAAATATAGATAACAAAAAAATGCAACATAATCTATAGGCAATATATAAAAATAGGCAATAAAGGAGACCCTATTGTTATATTTTATCATCTCTTGCTCTTTAATTAAATTTTTTGTTTTCTTGTGGTGATAATTAATGAATTAGAAATATTTCAGTTTAGTTTTGCTACAGTTGTGTAAAAATTAGATATATTTAGCACAAAGTTAAAAGATCTCACCATCTAACTGGAATACCCATTTCTATTGTGTAAAAACTGAGTTTCAAAGACACAAGGAAAAGCTGCTAAAGAATCACTAGACTCAAAATTCAATGGTATTCATTGAATTTGGAATCTCGTTTTATACATATAAAACAATAATTGTCTGCGCGTTAGTGAAGCCTATAACTCGAGGGGCTGGATAATATTTCTGTCAGTTTGTATATATGTCTGTATGTCCACACGATATCTAGAAATTAAACTGACGTATACAATGGGTAGTATATATATTTGTCGTGTAAAAACTCAATTTTACAGTGTATTTACACAAGAAAGACATAACCACATTGTTGTGAATTAACAACAAATTAAAAAAAATTATCTCAGCCTTAGGCAGTAGTAAAAATAATAATTGAATAAAATGAATAAGAAAAATAATAAATTCTAGGTGTTGTGTACAATGTAGGTTATTTCTTGTGGTTGGAACAGAACAAATTGTACACCATACTGATATACAAGGATCATTTTTAAACTAAGAATCAATAGCACATTGAGCACATTATACATATATAGCATTATAGCACATTATATATATATATATATATATATATATATATATACAATTTCAATAAACATCGAATCGCAAAAAGTACCTACTCCGCTGGGACTCGAAGCCGGATCTCTCACTTGCCGGGTGAATATGCTACCATTACACCACAGAGCCCTAACTTTTTATGATTCAATTATATTGTATTTGGCCGTATCTGTCACATATGCGTTAAAATAACCAAACTAAATATGAAATTATATATATATATATAGGTATATATGTATATATATATATATATATATATATATAATTTCAATAAACATTGAATAAATAAATAAATAAATAAGCACATTCACCTAATCTTCCTAAAATATTATAACAGCACATACTTCAGATAATAGACCATTATTTTATTGTAATATAATGGGTTATTGGGACATGTAAATAATCACAATAATTGTATTAAATAATCTTCAGTTTGATTTCTAAATCTCGCAAGGCTTTTGCTGTATTTCTACATCATTATCAAACAATTTAAGCCGTCCCACTATGCCGTTCAAAACCGAAACAGTATATTTTTGATGAGCAAGTACTTTAAATTTATTTCAGTTTGTAGATTCCAAAGTCCATTAGATTTATTTACAACTTAACTATCAAAGGAAGTGCTCGGTTCCAGGTCTATCTTGTTCGGCCAACAGTAGAACCAGCGCTAGTGTAAGCTTTTGACAGGTTTAAGCTCCTTTGGTGTAGCGTAGAATACCTCAGACAGCTATCCATTTATGATGTATGTAGTATGGTGCATTATTCAGTTGCAATAATGTCTATTTTTATTTGTATAGTGCACTTATGTATTAGTTAATTAAGCATTTCGCAGTACAATCTACCAACATTTTAAATTAATCTTATAAGTGTAACATTAATTAGAAATATATTAAAAAAATTATCTATTTTTCTCATTTTTGTAATATAGAAGGGTAACTACAGCAAAATTCTTAAATATTAATATAACTTTTAATATAAATAAATAAATATGTTATTTATAAAGTTTAGTAAATGTAGTTTTTTGTTTGGTAGTTGAGTGCTTCCAAGCACAAGTATTTGAATAAATAAGAATTGATTTTTTCAGAAATAATATTAACTGAATTCATTGAATACAAAAAGAATGATAAATAGTACTCCTTTGTATAAAAGTCTGCAGTTAAGTGAATCAGAGGCAAAAAAATAATCCCAGTTATAACGTGATGTAAGCCAAGTATTTTATTCAACATAGGTTACTGACGCTATGAAAAAATAAATTTTCCATTAGTACCTGCATTAAAAAATTTAAATTAATAGCAAATATGATTGCGTGTACTCATATTACCTCCAATCCGACTGTTTTTGAAATCTGTAATTCCAAATAAGGTATATCGCTACCTAGTTTCAGGGAAAATGCTGGGAATACATTTATAAAGTTCTCAATTAGAACAGTCAGTTGGTGCATGATACGGTAACACCACCAGAGCGTGACGTTGTAAATACAATATGTTAATCTGCCGATATATCAAGCACCGTGGTGTGGTCGACAGACATCCCGGCAGATTTATATGTCCCGAGCCACAGGCTGGACTGTACTGCCTCTGGTTGTATATAATTTTACTCGGGCAGTAATATTCACGCTAAACATTTATTTTGTATTGAAATTTTAGAATGATATCAGCTCCATTAATTGTAGCTATAATAACAGTTGAATAATTGTAAAGCGTATGAACTTTTGATGGACAACTACAAACGTACAGATACGTGTATAAGTTTGGTCATTTTTATGTATACACACGATATGGGCCGATTTCTCCTTATTAAAAAAATTATCTGAACCACTTTTATTTTAAATTCATTTTACTGCTGGATACTCGTTTGAAAATGAGAAATTTGTTAAATTGTTCGTTGATTGTACGATTACGTTTACGAATAACAATTTAGCAACATGAACGATTATTTGTGTTATTTTATAGATGATAATGTACATTACTTTGTGGCCTATATATACAAACAGTCCACACTGAGCTTAGGTAAGATTAATTCAAAATTAAAGTTAATGACTACACGTATTAATCTTCATTAAATGAACTTTACTTAAATACAATACAATAAAGATAAATACATTTGACATTAACTTGCATAGTAAAGAGTTGTAAATTGACTCTTAAATATAGAAAACTCCGGTAATGCGATTGCCAGCTTGTTGACAAACTATAAACGAGACGAATAAGAGATGGCGCACGAGCAAGCTCGATGCGTTCTCACATGCGCCGGCCCTGAGTTTTGGCGGGAGAGTGACGAGATACAACGATCGTGCGATATCACTTTTGTGTTAGCTTTAAAATATACTGAAGGAGGTGTTGTAGTGATATGATGTAAATTTTTTTCAATAATTAATCTTGAGTTGTAAATATTGTACTTTATTAACATTAGGTTTTAATTTAAATGCGTAAAAAATATCCAAAACATTAGTTTACTTTTCACTTTTTCACTTAATAAACTGCAATTAATATTTGTTTTACCATAGAAACAAAAAACGGATACAACTGTAGCGGAATGTTAGCATATTAATAATTTAATAATTGCATAGCGCCTTAAAAAAGTAATCAGCAATATCTGTCGATCATTTGCTAAAATAAACTGACGCTATTTGTATTACAATTACGTATCCGACTTTATCGACATCTGGCCTATTCAGTCGCCACATTAGACAGGCTGGGTTTAACAGAGGTTTTATTTAACTACATATAGCGTCACTATCATGATTTGAATAAATTATATGCTCTATTTACAATATTATACAATGCCATATTGTTAATATGGTATAAAAATTTAGCAGAAATCAAGTGACTTACTAATAAATACAGGTATAGTGTTGAAAACCTAACCATAAATTATATTTTTGTACGTTGCAGTATACATTTTGTTTAGATATATACTATTATTTCTGTGTTCTAATTGATGTATGTTTCATCCTAGCACACTATTTTATTTTATTGTATTAAAGACGGAATCAGTGAAAACGAAATATTTGTTGAAATACTATCTAATAATTGCGCTTATTTTGCTTTTTACAAGTCACAGCATAAACGTTAGGGTTTTTTTTATTTTTCCGTGATAACATTGATTTAAAAATGTGTACATTTTTTATTTTTACTGCTTCATTTAAGCACTCTCATTCTCTCTCACTCATTCAGTGACTGGTGTTAAAATTCTAAATTTTAGCACTGGTTCATTCAAACATATATCACCACTAGCTGGACTTCTTGGATTTTCATCTCGTCCTTTATCTTTATACATACGGTGAATAGTTTTTGCCACAGGACTGGATGACGATTTATTGCTTTTCATGAATTTTTAATAGCTGTTGGAAACTGTTAAAGAACAGTAATCAAGCTTCACTATTTAACTGTTGATTTAATTTCAAATAATCTTATCCTGCCTAAAAAATAGATAAAAGATTTTTATGCTACAGAAGGAGAATATATTGTTTAAATTTATTGCGCAAACATTTAAATACCAATATTTATTAATTCTGCACCACATCTACTTGCAATTAATATTGTAGCGAAAAAATTGCTAACTTTTATTTCATCCTGACATAATACTGTACCTCATTCTTCCTTTTCTTTGTGAAAGTATTTTTTTGGTTTATACAAATGTAATATTTGAAGATGCTGCTTGTGACGAATTAATTATATTACCATTTACTCTTGCATAAATGTTCGGTCTGGCATAAATACGCATCACTATTTGTCTTGAAGAATGTTTTTTTCAGTTTTTAAAGTTTCAGCGAAAGATTAAATAGTATTTCATTGGTTTACGAACTTTGAAATGGCACCTTTTTCAGAAGAGTTGAAATCTGTGAAAACTTTTACGTAAGTGTGTACAGAAAGTGTATATTTTTAGACGAATTTTCAGCATGGAAACATTGTTAATAAGTATAGAGACCACGATGTGCATGTTATTCTCTTGGCTTGGGTTTTGCTAAGTAGGTAACTGTGCTTATTTTTCCTCGAGATATGTGCTTAGTTGTTAAACTTGGATGTATATATATATATATATATATATATATATATATATATATATATATATATGATATATAATTAACAGTTTATAAATAATATATATTATAATTTTTTTCAATCAAAATTTAATCACAAACAGTACCGGCTCCACCATAGCTACTTTATACATTGAAAAAAAAAAAAATTACACACATATATATATATATATCCAAGTTCAACAACTAAGCACACATATATATATATATATATATATATATATATATATATATATATATATATATACCTTCGTAACGCATGAATTTAAAGTGAAAATTAAAGAATTATATGATCAAATCCAAACGTCACAGGAAGAGAGATTGAAGGCGGTAAATCTAGTGCAATATTAATCGACTAATCAGCCAATACTACCTTGAGTGTCCAGTGTCTGATTAGATGACCCTTGTCGGTTGTCGATACTGGGCTTGAGCTAATTAATTACATTTCTGGATACCCCAGATCACTGGGTTATCCTCACCGATCTAACAAAGTCTTGCTCCTAGTCGCTATCGCAACGGAATAAAATAAGCAACTATACAACACTTGTTTTTAACTTTAGGTTGAGAAATGAAGAAGGTTAAATCAGATATACGCCCCCAAAAAAGGAAAGTTTTAACTTTAATTTCTTTAAATTAAGCGTACCCATTAAAGAAATTAAAATATTGACTACATCAGACACTTTATGTAGGAGAGTCATTTAGAGTACTCGTTGAGAACCATTCAATATGGGGTTGCAGCAAAGTTGCAATCGTGTTTACATAGTTTATTCGAAAGTTATGGTGTTTCCAAGCACAGACCTAAAGATCTATACGCGTACTAGTATACATATTAGGATGGTAGTAGTTTTGTATTTAGGGGTAGTGATTGAACTGGGGCAAATTTTGCCATGGGAGTCTAATATGTACTTAACGGCACCCTCAATATCCGATCTTGGCTACCCAGCGTCCATCAACTAGTGGATGGGAAGTGAGGAAATGTTGGTTGTAACATTTGCATGGAATTCTACGAAATATGGCTTGGAATATTAATACTCAAACCTACCTAATTATTTTATGGTGTAATCGAAACTTGTGTTGGATGTTAGTGAATTTATAATAGACACAATAGCTACTAATGATCAGTAGAGGGATATGGTACACCTATTAGAGTTGAAAGTATGTAATCAATATGTAAGCTTATAATATGGCATGACTGTACCGTCTAATTAATTTCTGGGCTAATTCATTCTTAATGATTGTCATGAATCGCAACAGGTAATTAAATATACAACGTGTATTCGGATTTCAAGCAGTTAAAGTTAGATTTAACTTTATTTGCATAACTTTAATACGTGCATAACATGAAACGTGATACAATGTTATGCGCTAAATTATTGAAAAGGGGGTGAACGTAATAGAGTTCCAACCGACCCGACAAAACAAGTCGAAATATTTTACCGAACAGATTGTAAACACGTTTTTCCTATATTATCGGAGATTTTCTGTCTTTTAAAAATTTGGTAGTGAAATCCATAGGAGATCTTCATTGCATAAATACCCTATTTACAGAGTTTTACGTATCTAGGACCATTCTATCTAGAGTGTTACCAGAAATTAGCTGAGGCACATGGACAGACAACAAATTGATTTAAAAAAAGCTAATATCTGAAGCTTAATATTTCCAAGAAAAAAATTCATTAAAGCAGTATGTATTACTGTAATACACAAAATCATACTTTGAAACAGTGAGAATATTTTGTAGGGGTAGGCTTTTGTAAATTTTAAGGTCTTTACCCATTTGCTTAACTCAGAAAAGGAACCCAGATCTTCATTATTATTATTTATTAATAATACGAGCTGTTAATAGCTACTTCGTTATTAAAACATATTGGAAACTATCTACGAAATATTAAGAATATACATAAACAATCCAGTTGCATGCGGAAACGTCTGGTTTTTATGGTTGGTATTAATTCCTGCTTAAATATGGAATTCTATTTCTTTCTATGATCAATTGAAATCATCTAAATGTATTAATGGAAATAAAGACTTATTATATACAGCCGCTGCGTGCGAAATTCAAAAATAACATAAAGTAGCTTATCTTAACAAAATTCATAGCTGTTATGCTATAACGAGATTTAACATACAGGGAAAGTTGTAAAATAATAAATTAGTTTTCCATGAGAATAAATTATCGGACAATGGTTGTTATGCGACTTATTGCATTTATTGATTGTTTAACTGTGCAGAGAAACTAAATACCTCCAAAAAAGTAATGTTATATCATATAATGTAGGTATAAGTGTAGAGTTAGTGGCATAACCTATTAGTTTTACCTCATTTTGACTGTTAAAGTTACTAATAATTTATTGTTATGATTAGTGTGAGTGATTGTGTGCTAAGTTATTAAGAAATAAAATTTATGAAACTATGTAGAAAGACGGATGACATTAAGGTAACCAATCAGCACGTCCAATCGTAACCTAAAATCTGTTGCTTAAAGTCATTGTCAGAAAAGTTTCAGATCCTCAGACAGTCTCAGGTAGCTTTCACCCAACAACTACGTCTGATCATACCAGAAATCTATAATCACTGTTACAAAAGTTACAGTAACACAGACTGCTACAAGTGACTACTTCGCAAACTCTCCAAATTTGCATTAAATGGTCCAACCATTCTCTGTCACTTCTCTAAGTCCGCGAGTAACTCAAGTCCCTAATTCCACTCGCTGTCTATTTCTAGACAATACCAGGATCAGTCTTTACAAGTTACTAGTTCGAAATCATCGTGAAATTATTTCGTGTATCTTAAAGTCAAATTGGTGAGATACTATTATATTGAAAAAGAGATTTAATTGACTGTGACCACAAAACACACTAATGGCAACAAAAATAACTTAGTATTCTGTAACTATATATTTTGCCTGAATTATCTAGACAGGCCCAATTCATTGCTTAATATAGAATTAGTCTTCAAATAAATTATCTAGTGGCTATTTCTGAATAACGTCACGTCTGAATAAATTTCATTTATATGACCTTCACTGTGAGAGTTTGGGAAATATTGATCTTAGATTGTGCCAAAATTTAATTAATTGACTGAAAAAGACAATGAAATACCGTTCTTTATGATTCATACTGTCATAGATTTAGAATCACTTATACTTTACACATAAATACGTATAATAATATTTATTACAAATCAGCTTTATTCAAACATTGAACTCGTTACTTTTATGACGTTACGTACTAAACCACGTGGCTTGCTCATGATTCATTATAATTTTGTTACTAATAATGGCCAATTCATTAACCTCAAACTGTGGTTGATACTCAAAAGGATATTTCGCTTAATAAGTATTGATCATATATAGTAATTTGTTGACATGTAGTTAATTAACGGGTATTGTCTATTAAAGAACTAACACGAAGAAAATATATATAATCAAATAGTGTTACAGCTGTTTTGTCACTCAACTTCAAGTAATAAATATTGTTTTTTATAATGGTTTAGCTTTTGTTAGTAAAATAATGTTATTTATGATCAACAAAAACTTCCTTTTATTTTGTTCAGCAACTGGCTTCTAGGAGTCCTGCGTTTATACTTGCTTACAATATAAGGTTTATATCTAAAATCAAAAAGCTATTTTTTGTACAGATTAAATACAAGTATTTTATGAATACGCTTTTAGATTCCACAATTATAAAACTGCTATAATAATGGCATAATAGTAGTCTTTCACTCTTAACTAAAAGTCTAATTACAACTCTTTTAGTGAATTTTATTTCATAATTTCATCATTACAGACGATAACTGTAAATAATTTGCTTTTAACGTATAACAGAGACATTTTAGTGATCTGAATAAATTTAAGAAAATATACAAAAGTAATATTGACCAAAATTTAAAAACAATGACATTTTAATGATCATGAAAATAAGTTACCGAAGCGTAATTGTTCAGGACATCCTTTTACACCTCATCATTCAATCACAACATCTATGTGGTAGGCTACTGTAATTTAGTCATTCGATTACATTTATATAAATGATGTTTCTAGTTCAAGCAAAACATTTTCCACATTCATCACCAGTCTTTCATCAACAATTAGAAAGTCGTCTATGTTGGGGTTAGTTTCTTGCAGCATGATCAGGCTAAAACAAGTGCTTTAGCCTCGTACCTGTTTGGATGCGGAACCGGATCCTTTCAGTAGATATGAACAATTGGTTAGGCTGTTTATTAGCGAGAACAGAAAGGAGACATCGGCCACTCGTCGTCTGCACTATAAACTCTGCAGCTTATACACAGCTTATCCACTGGGACTTGGAAAATAACCGTGTCCGGAACGGCAGCCCTGGAATCTTACAAACCGTCTCTCAGATTCGTCTGACCCCGTAAGTTGCTAAAAAGATTTAAGCATCCATTCTTCTAAATATACCTTCGTAATTTTAAGGTTTTCATTCCCAACTAACTGTAAATTTTTCAGGGTTACTGCAAAATAACCGCTTTTTGCCCCTACACGAAATTTTAAATTTCTCATTACGTCACTGTCTCTCTAATATTTCATTGACATTGGGTATGTAAGGTAAAAAGTGAGAGTACATTTATACAGTTTTTGATTCTCAAGGCGGAGTTCTCCAAAGAGCTGTTTTGCATTTTTTATAGTTACGAAACTCGAAACACAAAAGCACCATAATGCTAATTGGCTGAGCGTTACCAAAGCCTATTACTCGAGGAGCTGGAAAAAATCTCATTTTTTCTGTCTGTCCACCATATATCTTGAGAACGAACTGACCTATAGAATAGAAATTTATAATCAAGCTTCATTTCTATATACACAAAATCAATCTATTGTGATGTATGTCACCCTATGAGATTTTTTATTTTGAGTGTTATTGCATATTTATGTTGCGGAATAAATAAATTTTGTACAATTTTTATATCACGTTTTAACATTTGGCGTAGTACCAAATATAGCATAATGAAGTAGCTTTGGGTTTAAAAAATTGCATGCAATATCCGTGAATCCTGTAACGCGACACGTGGTTGGCGTACTCCTACCTTGTACGTATACATACATGAATGATGGATTAATGCAATACAATGTGAGGTTGTAAATACAATAACTAATTTTTTATTGATAATTTCTTATTGATAAATTCTAAACTTAGCAGCTATATAATTTATTCATTTAGTTTAAGTCAATAAATCGGTATCGTCTATTAAATGATATGAAATAAAATTAACCTTCTGATTTTGTGAATTTAGATCTGTTTTAATCCTAACACAGTATTTCAAAATTGGGTTGCACATTTTATTCTGTTCCAATACTGACCTAGGATATGTGTTTGTTAGCTCAACAAAGATAGCCTAGTAATCGGGGTTATACATCAATGTAATTAACGAGCTCAAGCCCAGTATCGACAACCGACAAGGGTCATCCAATCAGACACTGGCCACTCAAGGTAGTATTGGCTGTTTGGATGATTAATATTGCCCCAGATTTACCACGTTCAATCCAACTTCTCGTCACGTTTTGAACTAATCATATAACCGGTACTAATTCTTTTACTTGGTACTATCGGTTTCGAAAAACTTATGAAGACACATTAAAAGCTGCGTGAAGTATTTTTTTTTTTACAGCATTATTTGTAATAAATTATTTAATATACATAAAACCCCGTAAATTCGGTGTCAATACTTGTTTGCCACTTTCTCTTGGATATCGCAATATAGTCATTCTTTGTTTGGGAAATGAACCTAAAATCTAATCAGAAAGAAATTTTCATTGGAGGTTCGTGTTTCATATAATGTGGCGTGTTCATTGATCAAGGACACAAGTTTGGGAAAAAATCCTCCGAAGAATCATGAAACATAATATTTTTGGCCTATTAAAATACATAAAAAGATAGTAAATTTTTCTCGTAACCTGTGAGAGATACTTCTCTTACGCTTACCTAAGTATCTGTGTGTACAAGATTGAAAACTTAAATGTTATTAAACACCTATTTTTTTCCCTAAATTTTTAAATTTTATTTAAAAATATTTGAAATAATATGAGCTATTGTAAAATTAATTTATAATATATATATATATATATATATATATATATATATATATATATATTAAATGCAAAGGGGTTGAGAAGGATTTAATATCAAAGTATTGGAAATATCTAAGGGAGGGAGAAAGTTTAATTTTCGGGTTAAAGAAATATGCAAAATATGCCAATAATCTCAGGAATGAAACCAATCAAATTCCTCACCAAAGCCGGCAGCTTTTCCTGTAATCTACAAGATTCTATTGTTAGAGTTCATTTGAGCTAGACATAAAATTCGAATGCACTTTGTACAAAACCCCAGATTTACCGCCTTCAATCCAACTTCTCGTCACGTTTTGAACTAATCATATAACCCGCTACTAATTCTTTTACTTGGTACTATCGGTTTGATAAATTTACGGAGACACTTTAAAATCTGTGTAAATTTGTTTTTTTTTTGCATTATAAAATTATTAGTAATAAATTATTTCATATGCATGAACATCCATACAATCGGTGTCAATTCTTGTTTGCCACTTTTTTCTCAGATATAATACAGTCATTCTCTATTTGGGAAATGAACCTAAAATAAAACCTAAAAGGAATTTCCATGTTTCATATAAAATGGTGTATCCATCAATCAAATACAAAAGTTTTTTAGCGAATCACCGGAAGAATCTTAAAACATAATATTTTTAGCCTACTTAAATACATAAAAAGAAAGACTAATTTTCTCGTAACCTGTGCGGGAGACGAGTAGTAATCTGTGTAAGTAGTATCTATAGATGTACATATGTATGGCCTTCCCAAAATCCACAAACCTACTATCCCCCTCCGGCCCATCATTAGTTCTCGTGATTCACCTTGCAGGGAATTGTCTAAAGTCCTGTTGGACATCTTAACGCCATTGGTAGGAAAAAACTGACTCTTTCATCAAAAATTCCAGGGATTTCGTAGAGAAGTCAAAATCCCTAAAGTTGACTGAAAATGACAAACTGGTAAGTTTTGATGTCGAAAGTCTATTTACAAATGTACCAGTTCCAGAAACTCTCGGAATTATTAAATCACGTCTCAAAGAAGACCAAACATTAAAGGATGGAACTAAACTTCCGTGCCAGTAATTATGGAAACTGTTAGAACTATGCACTCAATGCAATTATTTTGAGTTAGAGGGTAAAATTTACCGTCAAGATGAGGGGATGGCAATGGGTTCTCCACTGTCTCCTATTTTCCCTAATATCTTTATGGAGGAATTCGAGCGAAAAGCTTTGGCTTCAGCTCAGTTCAAACCGAAGATTTGGTGGAGGTATGTGGATGATACCTTTGTTATTTTTTCTCATGGAGACATTGAATTAAGTAATTTTTTGAATCACATTAATAGTATTTCTCCTTCCATCCGCCTCACAATGGAAGTGGAAGTCCAAAACAAGCTTCCCTTTTTGGATGTGTGTGTATTAAGAGATAGGGATGTCCTTAAGACAATCTGTTTTTCGAAAGATAACACACACAGGAAAATATTTAAATTATCAATCCAACCATCAAAAATCTGTCAAAGAAGGAGTAGCCTACTCGTTGTTTGATAGAGCAAAGAGCTTGTGCTCAGATAAAGATGGACTAAAAGAAGAATGTAAGAAAATTGAATCGGATCTCAGAAGCAATGGATACCCTCAATTAGTAATTAATAAGTGCAAACGAACCAGAAGAATCAATCCTGAGTCAGAAAAACTGAATTTTAATAAATTTGCGTTTATGTCAATCCCTTATGTGCCGGGATTATCGGAGAAAATTAGAAGAGTAGGTAGTAGAAAGTACAACAATTAGAACCGCGTTTTAAAACACACAACACTCTTAGACAAATTCTCGTAAAAACAAAACCACAAAAAATGGCACACAGGATTCCAAAAACTGTGTTTACAGTATAAAATGTAGCTGCAATAGGGAATACATAGGCGAGACAAAAAGATCACTAAACGTAAGGATAAAAGAACACAAAGAAAAACACGAGAAAGGGTTTCACAGAAAAGTAAAAAAATTGCACACCATTGTTGGTCCGAAGACCATCATATGAATTGGGATGAAAGCCCACGTAATACATCGGGAACCATATGTCTTCAAAAGGAAATTAATTGAGGCAACATACATTAAATTGGCAGACCAACCAATCAGTCAACCATCAGTCGAGATTAGGCCGCTTTGGTTGCCAATTCTAAAAAATGAAACTAAAGAGAAAACCAAAAGTATCAAAAACGGATCGGATATTTGTAATAAACCAATGCGGAAGTCACAATATGGTTTTAAGAAGTTCATCTCGCATGAACCAATAATAACGAAAGGGCCCATTCCTGTCCCCCTTCCCTTGTATTTCCACCATCTTGTTTTAGCCAGCCGTCACGTTTACCATTGGCTAGTCCCTCTGGTCAGTCGTAGGTGATTAGTAGGACGAGTGAAGACGTATTGTGACCTGTATTCCGTAGTTTAGTTTAAATGATTAGTGTTTGGTATAGTTTTTGTATTAAGTGCATGGTCTTTAGAGTTAGTGAAGTTGACAAACAACATGTAGGTTGTGATTCCTGACTTAGGCGTGCTACAACGCTTTAGTAAGATTTTTTTATTTTAACCTAGTTTGTAATTATGTATTAGGTTAGTTCTTTACCTGAAGAAGAGATCAGATTGCAGATCTCGAAACGTAGTGTTACTGTTTTCTTGTTTCACTGAAACGATGGCAAATGTCCGGAAAAATCCTGTTTCCTTCATCTATAGATAGATCTACACCTTGATTTTTCACCTAAATGTTTATTTAAAAATGTTGTAAATATTATGAGGTATCGTAAACCTAATGTATAATCTACATGAAATTGAATGGGGTTGAGATGGATTTAATATCAAAGTATTGGAAATATCTAAGGAAGGGAGAAAGTTTAATTTTCGGGTTAAAGAAATATGCAAAATATGCCAATAATCTCAGGAACGAAATCGATGAAATTCCTCACCAAAGCCGGCAGCTTTTCCTGTAACTTACAAGATTCTATTGTTACAGTTCATTTGAGCTAGACATAAAATTCGTATGCACTTTGTACAAAACGAATCTCTGGCATTTACATTCTAAATAATAATAACTATGTAAACAGAAGATACACGATTTCATTTCTAATTGTATTAGTAGTTATAAGAAACATGTAAAAAATGCAAAATATATATAATTATGTAGTTTTTAATTCGTAGCGTAAGCGTATACTTAAACTAGCAGTCACCCGAGGGTTCACACGCAATTTTTAACATGGAAGGATTTTTTAATGAAAGAATTTATGATGTATATGATAATTTATGGAGCATTAAATTTTTTAAACGCAAATAGACATATCAGATGCATACTATTTCAGTATTCAGGGTTGAGAGATCCAAAACGTAAATAAATTACTGAATGGTTCTATTTTAGGTGTTTTGTATGAATAAAACTATACTAATAAGTCTCGAAAACCTAATTTGTTCAAACAGTTTCAACTTCCGGATGTTTAGGGTTATTTTATATACAAGGTATTTCAAGTCTTATAGTTGAGTTTGACTTGCACCCCGTCCAAGAAAATATATACTAACAAAAACCAACTTTGATCAAAACGCGTCTACTTTCATTTATTTTAATTTAATTTCTGTCTAAGAATTTTCAAGTGCAGTAGTGATAGTTTCTTTTTTGTCCCGATAATGAAAATATATAACTTACATACGACTAAAAATGTTACTGTATTTAAAAAGAGTAAGATGAGATCAATTAAGTTCACTTGCGTTCCATCCTATTTACGGTTCCACTGCTGAGTTTATCTTGTTAAACCGACCAAGAAAATACATACAAATGTGGGGTTTGTCATCCAGCTTAGATTTAAAGGCGTTTATTGGCGGCCTGCGATTGTTCAGGTGCTATAATTAAACCTTATCTTTTACCTCAATCATTAAAAATGTACATATATAAGCTTAAAACACTACTTTAGTTACAATGCATTTACTTCTTTCACTTATATTCTGCTTCTAAGAAAAGGGAGAGTGTGCGCCATACCTTTGCCTTTCCTTTAAATATAGTAAAATTGTTAAGGGAGGCAACCAGTTTCAATACAATGATGTGCAAAACTTTCACAAATTTGTTTATTAAGGTGGATTTTAGAACACTGAGTCATTGCATTAGATGGTTTACACATCACTGCTGAAACCTAAAATGAAAATTATATAAGAAAATTGTCTTTGTACTCAGCATAACACTATTGATCAAAGCACTGTATAGTTATTCAATATTTACTATAATTTAAATGTAAAAATAAATGTTTCTTCCACTTCGATGAACTTCAGCTGAAAGTGTCAGCGGCTGTTTAGGGTTAGTTAAGTTTAGTTTAAGTGTCGTAAATACTATAATTTCCCAGAATTACTACGCATTCTGAGAAATCTCTCTAATTTTTTCACCTTTTAAACCTACCTTTGACTTGTACACATATTTTACCTCCTTCTAATTGGATAAATTACGGAATTAGTAATCTTATTTTTTATTTTATAGCATATTCATCATCCATTATTTACACGTGCTCTATTATTACATTGCAGACATTTTAACAGTCCCGATAAATTAGAATTATTGTACAACTATCACCATTAAAACCTATAATTATTTAATATGCAGAATTATTTTAGAGTAGATTGTCCACGACCCTTATTTCTGAAGATGAAGGTCCAGGTAAAATTTTAAATAGTCCGCATACTGAAACTTTGTCGAATCAAAGAAGATGAATGTCAAAGACAGAGGCTATCTATATGTAAACAAGGATTCACCGAGTCCTCTACGTAGGCTCACGAAGAATATCTAAATATTTAAGACAGGCCTGATGGTAAAAATTGTGTTAGGTTCTCTTGGGATATTTAAAAACTGCTTTGACACAGTTTTATTTCTTCTCATATAATTTTCGTTGCACTTTTATCTTCAGTGAAAACTTTACTTTTTATTTAACGAATATCTAAATTAAAATCGCTGAATTTCATTATTAGTCGTAACTTCATAATCAGTGTGCTATACCACACCTATCCCCTGACCAAATCGAACATTCTGAAAACTGAATATTCTTATTTCTTTCTCCTTATTTTGGTTCGTGAAATCACCACAATGACGTCAATACAAGCATTCGGAACGAGTCGTCACGATATTGAATGCGGACGGCTTGGATCACAAACCACGGTATGAAACTTGAACTCTACTACGTAAATTTTGAAGTAGATTTAATTATTGGAAACATAGAGCTTTTCAGTAAATTTCTTATTATTTCTTCAAAAGGGTTATCAGTGTCGTGAATTTTTAATTGTCTAGAATATATTTACCGATAGATTTTATTTAGATATATAGAGTTTAGTTATATACTGATAGGTCTAGATTAAATTAAGGTACTTTGATAAGTAGAATAAAGCGTCAAATAAAAAGAGATGAATGTTAAATAGAACACGTTTGTTTGTGTTGAATCGTCAACATTGTTAACCGACATAGTACACGTTTCTACATGAGATGAATTTTAAACAAGTATGAGAAACACGGATGAAGTATATTGCAGTATTTTAGATCGAGTTTAAAATGGGAACTATTTTATTTAATACTATGGAGTATATATCATAGGTGTTTAAGATTTTTAATTTATCAGGACTATTTCACTGTTATGATCGGTTAGATTCTATATTCAAATATAATGAGTAATTAGTTCTCTAATCTTTTACTAAGTTCTCTGACGAGAAAAAGCAGTGAAAAGGCAATTTAAATTTTGAATGAAGTTTGAAAATTTTGGCAAAATATATAAAAACTTTTACTCAAGGAGCATATACAAGCTGCAGGACACATAATGATATATAGAACGAAGTTTGATATCATGTTACGCACAGAACTTTTCGAAATATATTTCAAATACAACATTAACAACATATTTTCACTTTTTGTAAGTTTTAAAGTGTAAAACATTGTTTCAAAATGTAAAGTTTCTGTGTATTGCAACAGAATAAAATCTATATCCATAAATCTAATTTTATAAAACCTCAATTAAAGTATAGGTGTCTGAGATACTTTTCACTGCACCAAAGGGGCTTAAATTTGTCAAAGGCCTTTCACTAGGGCTGGTTTTATCATTGGAAGAACAAATTAAATCCAAGATTGAGCCCTTCCTTTGATAAGCAAGTCGAAAATAAACTCTACTGACTTTGGGACTAATGGCCTAAAAGAAATGTAATACACACACTTCTCCATAAAATGATACCTGTTTTAGTTTTTAAATATGATTCCATGTTGTCGTGACTTAAGATTTTCTTATTAATTTTTCAAATATGCATAAAATGTGATTGATTAGTTCAACTTAATGTCATTTAAAGTTTCCCATATGTACATGTACGTGTTAATCAAGTTGATATTTGATAAAGCTATTTTGGCGGACAAATAGTTACAAAATCCATGAAAACGGCACAAAAACATGTTTTTATTTTAAAGAGTACATTATAAAACTTTACAGTTAGTACCTCAGTAAATATCTATACAGCATCAAAAAATACTGCAAACCGAAACAGTTGGTAATTCTTGTTTGCATGAAATTAAATAGCTGATATTTACAAGGATAGTAGGGTAAGTTTATGCAAACATTTAATTTAAATGCATTGCTATTAAATTGGTATATTTTCTTCTTGGCAGCTTGCTTAACTAATGGTGAAAACATTTATGAAATGACTATCACAAAGTTCAAACACATGCTCTAAGTGATCATAGCGTATTTTAGATTAAAATTGTATTTTAATTTACATTAAACTTGTTAACTTTATTATGTAGCTTTTATGATTTTGTTACTTCATATAAATAAATTAACATCTTTTGCACTATTCATTTTTATTCAGATGTCTCACAAAGGCAGAGGTTCAAGTCAAGTGTAGGGGTGAGAAGGATCCTATGGCAGGTAGGCCTAAGTCAGTAAGGCCTAAATAAGGCTGGACGATTCTGTAGACAGATATCCCACATACTAAAAGCATCAAGAGACTGGAAATATTATAAAATCCTAGAAGCAAAGCAAAATTAAAATCCAATGGTAATAAACTAGATCTAAATGTAATATAAAATAACCTCGCGTTTTGAAAAAATCAAAGAATACATACTAAAAAGTAAGATCATGTATGGAATTAGGAATAATATTATTTATTTTGCTTTTTAACTCTCTGATTATTACACGATGCAAATTGATCAAGTTGCGTTTCATAGTTGCGTTTAAGTAAGACTAGTTTTAATGTAAATGTAAATCTACGTACTCGTACATTCAGATCACATTGTAAATTTTTGACAATTTATTTTCTGTTTAAAATTTTAACTTTTAAGTATTTAAAAAACTGAAGAGTCATTTGTCATGTTCCTGGACATCGACTCTAGCAGGGTTGGAACATATACTACCCCTCAGCGCTCTGTAGGGTTGGTCAACATTGTATTGTTCAACGCTGTGGAAATGTTGGTACAATGTGACACAAGCTCCTTTCATTAGTGCTGTTATCTATTCTGTCTGTAACTACAGTGTTTGTAGAAAATTTAATAGATTTTCGTATTCACTCCATATAGTGTCATTTACAGTGTGGGTGAAACTAGTTTTATTCAACAGCATAATAAAAAATTATTATATCAATGTTTTTTGTTCTTTATTTTAATCAGAAAATCATATTTTTTCAATTGCAATTTATTAACTGACGATAAAGTTTATTTACTTACTTAAATCCTTAAATATTGATAACACTATTCATGTTTGTAATTTATTTTTATTTTGTTATGTAATTCTCGTGTTTTGCTGTCCAAGCGTAAAAGAAGACAGTAATAAATAGGTAGAGATGTAAATATGAATAAACTTGGCAACATAAATCAATATTATATTTGCTGGGTGATAAAACAACCACTGTACGTGTTTTGTTAGTTCCGCCAGAACTGTCTAGTGATCGGTTTTAAATATCGTTTTACTCGTATTTAGTGGTATAATGATATGTAATATAAATCTTATTGAAGGTAATGGTTTTTTAAAATGTAAATAAAAATCCCAAATTATCAAGCAGCTAAAAGTGTCATTAAACTAGCATTAACTTTATGATTTAATCATACGTAATAAAGAATTGTGTCTTATCGGGACATTAAATACAATATACGAATAGTAGCGTTCCTAAAATGAAATATATTACTGCTTTCACAATGTATCTATATTTTAAACATTCATTATATTTCTCACCATCAAGAAATCCATTAAAAAAATACATTATTATTGACATTATTATTATTTGTCGTATTCCAGTCAAATGTGTTCCATAAAATAAATTATAAGGTAAATATTTGTTATAAACATATTTTTTCCCCATCGCCTACGACCCTATAGTTAAATGGTTGACTAAAAGTACAATACCTAACTCTCTTTCCACCCTCTCTACCATCCTTGAATGTGACATTCAGAAGATTTTAGCCTACGAGTTCCTTTTAATATTGCAAATGTATTTCTATTAAAAGTGTTACAGTAATCACATTTATATGTTTCATCAAATATTTTTCCGAATAATGCAATATAGGTCATTTAGTTAAAATTGTAGATAATTACTGAAACACATGTTTAGTACTTTGAAGTACTTGGAACTATGTTAATCGTCTTAGTTGCTTGAGACTTGTCTATTTAAACGTCACACGCAATTAAGTAAGATAGATCAGTTACTGCACTATAAACATTAAATGATGTCACCCATATAGCTGTTGTCTAATTAATTCTGATCATTTGCCTGATCATTCCGACTTATAAGATGTAGTCGAACGTTATCATTAACGTTGTAACGTATATAATTAACAAAACATAAATGCTTGCTAATTATATGAATGTTTCTTTAATGAAAGTTTTAAGTGTATATTACTGTATACAATATTTCTAATTATTACGTCCTTTCAATCCGTGTTTATTAAAATCATATCTTTTAAATTTGCTTTTATAAAAAATTGCTTTTAGTGTATTAACATTTAAACTATCAATTTTAATTTTTATCATTCAATCAGCTTGGAGTTCTTGTAAATAAAAATAAATGTATTTCTAAATGTTTATATATGTATATTATCCCGAACCTTTCTTCTTCTCTTATAAGGTTTATTTTGAAGAAAAAAAACCCTGCAGAGTTTTACAGGCGGTTTACACGACTTCCATCCCCCTAAGACACACTAAATGTAAAAATATATCTAATACTTGAGCTGTATTACGATTTATTCACTTTTTGTCCTTTTAGTTTTTGTGTTTTCCTAATTTATAGTAAATTTCTTAATGCGGTTATTACTCAACATTGAACCGTCTAAGAAACAGACAAACGTAGCAATCTATTCTTAAATTGATAAAATAGTTGAGTAGGATAACACGGTAACATAGTACGTTAAAACATTACGGTTATTTCTCACAATGTAAGAATACACGAACACAAACATATAAAATACATCAGCTGTCTGATTCCCATAATGCTGCCTGTTTAATCTACGCAGTTTATTCATTGCAGAGGACTAGGTTAATTTATATTTTACAGGCCGTCATTTAATTAATTTAAGATCAGACTTAAATTAAGCGTACTTTATCGAGGAACTGTCTTGTTCCGGACGCTTACATTAATTTGCCCAGAACAATTCCAGCAATCCCGAGTTAATTAAACTAAATGATTGGTCAAGGATGTCACATGGACTATTCTCTCTTCCATTTAAAATGATGTTAACCCTGAATTTCTGGCAGAGTGTATATATAATCTTTACATTACTAGGTAAGCTGTTAACAGCATTTCTTAGATTACATAATATTATATTATAATATGCATATATTATGATTATATAATAAAGACATTATAATTATATAATAATATGCAAATTCAATAATTTGCTTTATTATTAGACCTATAACATTTCTTTATAACACAATTTTGTACGTAGTTTTAAAGTAAGTGTTTATATTGTTATTGTAGTAAAGTTTTAAATAAAGAAAGCAAGGTTTTGTTTTAATGTAGGAATGTTATACTCACTTTAAGCATTAAAAGACGAATATTAAAGATAGTTTAGATTTTCCAGTTCGTTGAATCAGAACACTAAATAGCACATATAAAACATTAGAACACAAATAAAGTTAGAACTAAAAAGATTCACTTATAGTCTAGTCAACGAATGGCTACTGTGAGGAGTGGAGTAAAAAATCAAATAGCGTAAAACTACCTATGGGCCGTTATTCTGAGTTAATCACAATTGTATCCTATCTATAAGAAAGTGAAAAATACGTGATACCATTGCCCGAAAAGAACTAACACTATAGTACTAAAGCACCGTAGACACTAGAGCATGTGGGTCCTGTTTCTGAATTCTTTCTCCGTGATAATCAAAAGGGTTTTTTAAGTATTTAAATTTAAATTCTCCTGGAAAACCACAAAAGGAATTTGAAATGAAATAAATGAAAAGGAAAAACTTAATTTTTTAACACATTTCCTAACATTTCTAGCACACTTACAACGTTTTGTTAGAATTTTTATGGTGAACATTTTTTTGTATTTTATATCAGGCTAGCTTTGGTGCAAACATATAAAATATAAGAGTTTGGTGCAAACTCACTATGGTATATTTCTCAAATATTTACCTCACACCATCTTAAAAACGATATCTAAAGTCAATTCTAAACATATTACAACAAAAGCGTGTCATAGTAAAAGAATTCTAAAACCTGTTTCCTATTATGCTGTACGATACTTTGTGGCAGATATGTAAAGTTTAAATTTAGAAATTTTTCAATACCGTCTGTTACAAAGTGAGTCGTCTGAAGACCTTAAAACGTACCAAAAAGTGTGTGGGGCAATAGTGCTTTTAAATTATTTCAGGTTGTAACACATAATTCAAATCAAGTCTATAATATGTTAAAAAATTGGAATAAATCTGAAAGACCATCATATTCAATAATTTAATCATATGAGAATGGCTAACTCATCTATTGAAAGCATGGTAGATTATTAATATTTTGGTATAAACCAGTGAGAAATTATATCAGTTATCGTGTTTACAAACCCATATTATGGCGAAAACATACTTTTAGATTAATCGATTTCAAGATAATTTTATAGAATAATTTTATATTGAATATATATAAAATATTTAGATATTTCTGAAAGCGATTGCAATAGCAGTTTTCTTATTAATTCACAAAGTTAATGAGAAATCACATAGCATAAGGTATGCGTTATATGTATTAAACTGGGGTATTTTAAGGTATTATTGGAAAGGTTAAACAATATTTATAAAAATAAGCCGGTTTCAGTGTGATTCTGAACTAAACGTCTAAGTAAGTATTTAATATACAAACATGGTATAATCTAGTTTAATACGATTAGTTGAAATGGATATGTCTCATTATTCCTGGGATATTACTACAACTAACTCAGTAACTCCAAACTTAGACTACAACCACAACTTCTAGGAATATGGTTTTCATTACATCTAAGATTATGGTATGGAACCTGAGGTTTATATAACTGACTCATTAGTGATTGGTGTAAAAACGAGAACTATTTCAAAAAATATCTATTAATGATTTAATTTTAATCAGTACAAGTCACAGGGCTTCCTCACGTCTTTCAGCATATCTGTACTACTTATATAAAAATATGCTTTTTTGTGTATATGTGTTTGTGCGTGTGTTTTTTTTAAAATCAATAATAGTGCTTATTCATTGAAAGAACCGAGGTTGATTTAATTTAAAGGCCGTCATTTAATTACTCTAAGATCGTACTTGTCTTACGTGTAATTTATCTAGAAACTGTCTTGTTCTAAAAGCTTACATTTATTTCCCCGGAACAATTCCAACAATCACGAGTTAATTAAACTAAACGATTGATCAAGAATGTCGCATAGACTCTTCCCCCTTACATTTCAAATGTTTTTAACGTTGAATGTCTCCAGCAGTGTGTACATATAACCTTCACACTACTAGATAATCTGTCCTCAGTATTATTTAGATCATATTTGGACATTTAGATTCATAGTATATAAGTATCGCAAAAAGAATTCTATGTACTTCACTACAAGATACATTTCCGAATGTTTCGATATACAGTTGTTCAAATAAAAGAATACCTAATCAGGCAGAAAGAAAAATGAAAGATTTTATAAAATACGACCTTAATATTATATATTAGAATTCGGAAGCTATTAATATTTTTGTAGCATGAAAACTCAAAACAATTTTCATATAAATTTAGAATATGTTTTTTATTTTCCTCAAAATCTCCAATTGTGTCTAGCTTCAGGATTTGTCAGAATATGCTTAGTTTTTATATTGGTTTAAAATTGACATTACCAGTGGCTAAAACTATTAAAGGTATCATGAAATGTATTTAAAACTAAGTTTTTCACTTTAAATAAGATTTCAATGCAAATTAACAAAAAAAAACATCAACTGCATATTTAAATAATTTGGAAACGCTCTGTCTGTTTGTATTGTATATATATATATATAATATTTAAAATCAAAGCACTGGTTTTGACGTAATGATCGGTGTAAATTTAATTGACCAATTGCCACAACAAATAAGAATATTATATATAAACTTTTAGAGACTTTATTTTTATTAATTCTTTTTATTTATTCATTTTTATAATTAATTACTGTTCTCAATTAATAATACTAGCCATCACATATATACGTAAATTATTTATTTTATTATTTGCTGAGTGTCAGAGAAGGTTTTTACTCAATGCGCCGTAAAACTTAATTCTTGTATATCCATTTTTATTACCTCACAATATCTCGTAAACGAACAACCTTATGAACTTAAAACGTTTAATTTAAATTAATTTTTATATCAGGCACATCGGTTTAGAAGATTGTAAATGCCCCTCCATGAGATTTGGCTGTGTTGTACAAATATTTTAAATTTTATGGGTAACAATGATGATAACAAGGAACTAGAAAAATAAGTAAATTTTTAACAGTCACAGTAAAATCATAAATATTGTAACATGTGAAGCATGTTACGTGTTTTTTTGTTGCTTAATCCTACTTTGCATGACATGTTATTGATAAAAATATAATTAGTAAAAATTAGTAAAATTATAAATTAGTAATAGCCTCTCATGAAATTGTTTTCATTAGAAAAGACATCAATATGTCACTGAGGGTTTGTTCTAGTGTGTTCTAGGTTTCTATTTCCCGCAACATAAACTTTAACTAAGCCGTTGAAACTGTACGTTACGGAGATATTGCCTGTAGCAGCCCGTCATTAGACCATATCACTGCTATGAATCAAAGAATACAAAAGGTCCACTGTAAATCCGCTCGTTTCCAGGGTTTATGTCTTTATCTATTGTCCTGACTTTCATTGCGTTTTTCTTTGGGTCATCCAGGAAGTTTTATGATTCCTGTTTTTTAATAAACTGGATGCAATTTGGGATATCTTGTATTATAGCACTACTTATAACAATTTGGCTGTTTAACCAAATGAGAAAAGCTAACAAACCGTCATATTAAAGACTTGTGTATCGTGGAAATAAGAAATTACAAAGAATCAATATATTCTAATAATGAAATTAAGTTGGCTTGTATATCCTTTGTATTTTACTATACAATGCGGAAGTACGACTAAGTATTGCATAACTGGCTTCCCTGAGGATAATTATAAAATTACAAATTTATTTCGTTTTATTCTTGAGATTTCCTGTGAAAATACACAGATTAACAGACATAAAGGATATCTTTATATTCCCTCAGTAGTCAAAAGAGAAACTGATACAGCATACTGAGAGATATAATGAGAGAACAATGTTCAGCCAAATTCCATAGTGGCATGAAATAACATAGAAACAATTATTCATGTCCACATAAAAATTTAGTATTATACAAAGTTTTAAAGTATAAATATACAATTTTCATGGGATACTTTGCTACGAGATATATTCTGTTCATTAAGTTATGTTTCAAAGCAGTATTAACAAATAAAATGTCCCAAAGAGCTAGGAAGGCCACTACAACGCAGTTAACTGAATAAAATCTTGCCACAGACTTTTTAATATTGACTTTCCAATCGTTATATTTCTTTTTACTGCAAAAGTAAAAATATTACGCGCAAACATAATAATTATTGCGTACAGTTTGTTTATAAATTTACTTATTCTTCCTTCTCTATTCACGTTGCCAACATGGTAATCCATAAAAACAATATAAAAATTCACTTTTTCATCCAAATCACATGGAGTGGCATACCATCATAGAACTCAGTGCTGACTGTGTAGGAATAAACCATGCAAAATTTCAAGTCTATAGGTCCTTACGGATATATCGTGCGGATAGACAGATATACAGAAAGTGTCAATTTTGATATCATATCTATAAAACAAGATGCCAAGTTCAATTAATTGTAAATATGATTCTACTTTTATTTGTTTCTATTATTCCTTTGCAGCTTTTCCTGCTGACGAACTCAAGTTTTGAAGACTAAGGATAGACTCGCAGTGATGTCCCTCAAAAGGATATAATGCACCACGTCGATCACGTGATGCACTTCATACTTCTGAACTTGGAGGGAAATGTAAACATTGAGATGGATCTGTTAAAAGCTCCTCCTGCTATGCGCCAGAATGCAGAAAAACTTTAAAAAGACACTTTTTGTTAGCAAAATGAAGAGAAGCTTTATTTCCAGATATGCATAGACATATTCATACAGGTTGTTAAATATAGAAAGGCTACATAAGAACAACTGAACATTATGGTAAACATTAAACGAATTTATTATTCAAGTTATACTGCTTCAAGTATTACTGCGTGAACTATTACCGGATCAGACTGTTATATCGCAATTTTACTTCTTCGTGATAATTTTCTGGACAACCCGAATGCATCTAGACAGTCAGGTTATTCTATACCTCTGATTGTACTGAAGATGCTATAATAGGTGGCAGAGTTTTTTTTAACTTAGATGGAGAGAACTACAAACTTTGCACTATGAAGTTTTGCACAACTGTTGCAACATTGTATATTTCTAATTCTGTAATTCTCTCAATATGGATTTGCTCATGAAAAGAAAACGTCAAATGAGGAACTAAATTTTTGATCCACGTATTCAAGGAACCGTTCTAATTATGTACACAATATATCTACTCGTATTTAGAACTAAAGGGTAAAATATAACGACTTAATGAGTAAATAACAATGTTGTGTCCTCCTGTACGTATCTTTGCCCCAAAATATTAATAAGTTTTTTTTGTAAAATCCGTTGCTTCCAAGACGAAAATTAACTTAAGCTCAATTTCAACTTCCGCTTAGAGCAGCTACTGAAATCTGACACCGGTACAGATTGTAACCGGTACAGAATGTCGAGGCTTATAATCTAGAATCCACATCCGTATGAAGAGATCCATAAAAAGTCGGAGATGAAGACCTTCAGAACGAAAGCCTTGTAACGTTTCACACAAGATACATCTAGGTTTATGTTTATTATTATAAAATGTAATTATAATTTTAAACATAGTTTTTTATGCATCAGGTTTACAAGTCTTATTAGATTTAAAAATAAATAAATAAGAGCATTATTCAAAGTATACACTTTCATGCTTTAAAACAAGAAAAATACGAAAGTAAGTCTACCTAAATAAGCAATTTCCTTATAGAATGGGTATTTAATTTTTTTTTATTGTATAAAAAATATAAATATATAAAATATACACGTTTTCCATTTGAAAAACATGTATATTAATATAAATTACATTTAAAGTCGCAATAACGTAAATTCATGAGTCATAGTCAAGTTTATAATTAGGAATTTACAGAATAGAACTTTTACATGTAGAAATGGGACAATGTTGCTAGATTATGCAAAGTTAGATATTTTGTCAAGTGGTTTAGATTTACATCCTGCATTTAATATTTCGGATTATTCGCATATTTTGCATATTTATTCACCGCAAAAAGTTGACTATCCTCCTCCCTTCATGTTTTCCCCTCTCCCCAAATACTTTAATATTGAATTCAATACAACTTCTTCGGAATGCAATATGCTTTTCTAAATTAAAAAAAGAACTGTTGGTGAAATTTCGGAAAAACACCCGGCCTAAGTGAATAAGTTTACATCTTAATGGATATTTACGGATTGAGCCTAACTTTACTAATTAACTAAGTTATCTTCCACAGAAATGTAACTCAGTTACAGTAAAGATATTAAATAAATAAAATAAATTCAGTGTGAGAAGATTGTTTTCTCAACATTACATATTTTTAAATATATCAGTTAATTGTGTAATTTCCAAACAGTTTTTATGCTGTTCCTAATATCGTAATACAATATAATATTTTAAGTATTTTTATAATATTATATTGGGATATAAACGTTTTGCATGTTTATTTTACCGCTGTTATCACATTCTTAATCATGAACTATTACTTATGTAGTACAAATTATTGAATCCTTACTTTGCATGTTACTATTTATTTATTCATGACGATTATTATTTACTTTCAACTCATCGCTTGCTAACCACGCATTTTATTGTGTTTTTAATTTACAAAAAAATATGAAGAAAGTTGCTTGTTAAGTTGACTCCGAATTCCAGTATTTAAGCCTGTCACAACCTTTGACTTTCAGACTGCCCTAAGTGAAAGGTGAAATGCTGAATTTAACATTGGTCTACCCTCACACCATTGCTCTAAGTTATCTGTATAAATTTAGGCTACTCCACCTAGACTTTCGATAGTGTCAGAAATATCGTAGTGCACTCAATTATGCACCTGAATGAGAACACTTCTTCATCTGGATTACATTTGTTTAAGTCTAGGTGTATCCAATGTTGTAACGCTGCAAAGAGATCGTTATGAGCTTCTTCGCCGCCGACGGCTTTGGATATCTTGAGACGGATTTTGATTCCAGATTCAAGGAGTCAGGTCTGTCACAGAGTTAGACTTCAAACGCTGCACTAAGTGGAAGGTGAATACAGCTGAACTTAACTTTCGTATTATGAAGTCTATAATCCATATACGAGATGTTTGGTTATTATTGTGTGGAAATTGATATTCCGTAATTATTTCTTGAAAATGTTTACCAGCCCTATTTCTTGCCAATCCTAGTAAAATTTCACCAAGTACATCTCAAAATGTTCACGTTTTTTAAAATATAAGGCAATAAATTTACGGTATCATAAATTCTTCAACTGAGTAGCAAAATTTAAAAAATTGGCTTTTCGTAAGATTCTATGATAATTATGTTTAAAACTAATACACAGAAAGTAGGCAGGGGGAACTCAAATCCCACCAACATATGCTACTTAAAACGTTATAAAAATGTTTAAAAGGGGTGATTCTCTAAGCCATCGTCTATGAGGAAATGTTTGTACACACAAGATTAATAATGTTTGGCCTTAAATCCTCCACAATGGACGCCTTGGACAATGATTAAAATTATCAAAAATGTACATTTGTACGTTAAATAACATAACAATTAAGCTTTTTTGTGGTTTGTGTAGTGGATGTAATATTTTTTGTATCATGTACATGATGCTAGTACGTAAATAAGGGATATATCATTTGTGTAGCCAGATGTACTGATGTAATTGTCACTTCTAGCTCATTATCCAACTAATGTATTTCCAAGCCATTAGAACCAAGCTGTTACTCATATATCTAGCATTGGAAACACGTGAACCGGCTTCTTTACTTTGTTGTTAATGATTTTATAAACGTTACTAAGAGTTTAATATCAGCTTTTTTACGAATATGCTTTATAAAAAGGAACACTAAGGGATCAATTAATTAACTTTGTTTTACTTTATTATACCGACAACGCAGAATACAACAAAATGTTTACATCTTGCGTAAAAAACTATTTTTTTACTTGGGCTGCAGTACAAAATGTAAACCTTAGCCATGACTTAAATTTAAAAAATATGTTTTAAACCCATGTTTATTTTATTAGTTTATACAGTCATTTGATTGTATTCAAAGACCGGGGAAACATAATCTAAAAATGTTACTGATTCACATTTAAAAAAACTTTGAGCACTAAATTCTAATTTTGTAGGATTCCAAAGCATTTCGGTTTTATATATCCTTGAGGAAATACGACGAAATAAGTGTCCATTAAAATCCACATATTTCCACCAAATCATAGGTTTGAATAGATTCGGAGATATAGATTTTTCCTAAATTTTTATATTTTGGGAAATATAGATAACATAAAAATGCAACATAATCTATAGGCAATATATAAAAATAGGCAATAAAGAAGACCCTATTGTTATATTTTATGATCTAGTTCAAAAGTTTTGCTCTTTAATTTCATTTCTTATTTTCTTGTGGTGATAATTAATGAATTAGAAATATTTCAGTTTAGTTTTGCTACAGTTGTGTAAACATTAGATATATTTAGCACAAATTAAAATATCTCACGATCTAACTGGATTACCCATTTCTATTGTTTAAAACTTGAGTTTCAAAGACACAAGGGAAAGCTGCTAAAGAATCACTAGACTCAAAATTAAATGGTATTCATTGAATTTGGAATCTCGTTTTATACATATCAAACAATAATTGTCTGCGCGTTAGTGAAGCCTATAACTCGAGGAGCTGGATAATATTTCTGTCAGTTTGTATATATGTCTGTATGTCCACAGGATATCTAGAAATTAAACTGACGTATACAATGGGTAGTATATATATTTGACGTGTAAAAACTCAACTTTACAATGTATTTACACAAGCAAGAAATAACCACATTGTTGTGAATTAACAACAAATTAAAAACAATTATCTCAGCCTTAGGCAGTAGTAAAAAGAATAATTGAATAAAATGAATAAAAAGAATAATAAATTCTAGGTGTTGTGTACAATGTAGGTTATTTCTTGTGGTTAAAACAGAACAAATTGTACACCATACTGATATACAAGGATCATTTTTAAGCTAAGAATCAATAGCACATTATACATATCGTTATAGTACATTATATATATATATATATATATATATATATATATATATATATATATAATTTCTACAAAAATCGAATCGCAAAAAGTACTTGCTCCGCCGGGACTCGAAACCGGATCTCTCACTTGCCGGGTGAATGTGGTACCATTACACCACAGAGCCCTTAATTTTTATGATTCAAGTGTATTTGGCCGTATCTGTTACATATGCGTTGAAATAACCAAAGTTAATATGAAATTATATATAAAATACATATATATATATATATATATATATATATATATATATATATATATATAATTTCAATAATCATTGAATAAATAAATAAATAAGCTCATTCACCTAATCTTCCTAAAATATTATAACAGCACATACTTCAGATAATAGACCATTATTTTATTGTAATATAATGGGTTATTGTGACATGTAAATAATCATAATAAATGTATTAAATAATATTCAGTTTGATTTCTAAATTTTGCAAGGCTTTTACTGATGCATTTCTACGTCATTATCAAACAATTTAAGCCGTCCCACTATGCCGTTCAAAACCGAAACAGTATATTTTTGATGAGCAAGTACTTTAAATTTATTTCAGTTTGTAGATTCCAAAGTCCATTAGATTTATTTACAACTTAACTATCAAAGGAAGTGCTCGGTTCCAGGTCTATCTTGTTCGGCCAACAGTAGAACCAGCGCTAGTGTAAGCTTTTGACAGGTTTAAGCTCCTTTGGTGTAGCGTAGAATACCTCAGACAGCTATCCATTTATGATGTATGTAGTATGGTGCATTATTCAGTTGCAATAATGTCTATTTTTATTTGTATAGTGCACTTATGTATTAGTTAATTAAGCATTTTGCAGTACAATCTACCAACATCTTAAATTAATCTTATTAGTGTAACATTAATTAGAAATATATTTTAAAAAATTATCTATTTTCTCATTTTTGTAATATAGAAGGGTAACTACAGCAAAATTCTTAAATATTAATATAACTTTTAATATAAATAAATAAATATGTTATTTATAAAGTTTAGTAAATGTAGTTTTTTGTTTGGTAGTTGAGTGCTTCCAAGCACAAGTATTTGAATAACTAAGAATTGATTTTTCAGAAATAATATTAACTGGATTCATTGAATACAAAAAGAATGATAAATAGTACTCCTTTGTATAAAAGTCTGCAGTTAAGTGAATCAGAGGCAACAAAATAATCCCAGTTATAACGTGATGTAAGCCAAGTACTTTATTCAACATAGGTTACTTGCGCTATGAAAAAATAAATTTTCCATTAGTACCTGCATTAAAAAAAATTTAAATTAATAGCAAATATGATTGCGTGTACTCATATTACCTCCAATCTGACTGTTTTTGAAATCTGTAATTCCAAATAAGGTATATTGCTACCTAGTTTCAGGGAAAATGCTGGGAATACATTTATAAAGTTTTTAATTAGAACAGTCAGTTGGTGCATGATACGGTAACACCACCAGAGCGTGATGATGTAAATACAATATGTTAATCTGCCGATATATCAAGCACCGTGCTGTGGCCGACAGACATCCCGGCAGATTTATATGTCCCGAGCCACAGGCTAGACTGTACTGCCTCTGGTTGTATATAATTTTACTCGGGCAGTAATATTCACGCTAAACATTTATTTTGTATTGAAATTTTAGAATGATATCAGCTCCATTAATTGTAGCTATAATAACAGTTGAATAATTGTAAAGCGTATGAACTTTTGATGGACAACAACAAGCATACAGATACATGTATAATTTTGGTAATTGTTTATGTATACACACGATATGGCCGATTTCTCCTTATTAAAAAAATTATCTGAACCACTTTTATTTTAAATTCATTTTATTGCTTGGATACTCGTTTGAAGATGAGAAATTTGTTAAATTGTTCGTCGATTGTACGATTACGTTTACGAATAACAATTTAGCAACATGAACGATTATTTGTGTTATTTTATAGATGATAATGTACATTACTTTGTGGCCTATATATAAAAACAGTCTACATTGAGCTTAGGTAAGATTAATTCCAAATTAAAGTTAATGACTACACGTATTAATCTTCATTAAATGAACTTTACTTAAATACAATACAATAAAGATAAATACATTTGACATTAACTTGCATAGTAAAGAGTTGTAAATTGACTCTTAAATATAGAAAACTCCGGCAATGCGATTGCCAGCTTCTTGACAAACTATAAAACGTGACGAATAAGAGATGGCGCACGAGCAAGCTCAATACGTTCTCACATGCGCAGGCCCTGAGTTTTGGCGGGAGAGTGACGAGAAACAACGATCGTGCGATATCACTGTTGTGTTAGCTTTAAAATATACTGAAGGAGGTGTTGTAGTGATATCATGTACATTTTTTCAATAATTAATTAGCTGAGTTGTAAATATTGTACTTTATTAACGTTAGGTTTTAATTTACATGCGTACAAATATCCAATGCATTAGTTTACTTTTCACTTTTCCACTTAATAAACTGCATTTGTTATTTTACCATAGAAAAAAAAAAAAAACCGGATACAATTGGAGCGGAATTTTAGCATATTAATAATTTAATAATTGCATAGCGCCTTAAAAAAGTAATCAGCAATATCGGTAGTTGCTTTGCTAAAATAACTAACGCTATTTATATTATAATGACGTATCCGACTTTATCGTCATCTGGCCTATTCAGTCGCCACATTAGACAGGTTAGGTTTAAGAGAGGTTTTATTTAACTACATATAGCGTCACTATCATGATTTGAATAAATTACATGCTCTATTTACAATACTATACAATGCCATATTGTTAATATGGTGTAAAAGTTTAGCAGAAATCAAGTGGCTTACTAATAAATATAGTGTTGAAAACCTAACCATAAATTAAATTTTTATACGTTGCAGTATACATTGTGTTTAGATAAATAATATTATTTCCGTGTTCTAACCGCTGTATGTTTCATCCTAGCACACTATTTTATTTTATTGTATTAAAAACGGAATCAGTGACAACGAAATATTTGTTGAAATACTATCTAATAATTGCGCTTATTTTGCTTTTTACAAGTCACAGCATAAACGTTACGTTTTTTTATTTTTTTCGTGATAACATTGATTTTAAAATGTGTACATTTTATATTTTACTGCTTCATTTAAGCACTCTCATTCTCTCTCACTCATTCAGTGACTGGTGTTAAAATTCTAAATTTTAGCACTGGTTGATTCAAACATATATCACCACTAGCTGGACTTCTTGGATTTTCATTTCGTCCTTTATCTTTATAAATACGGTAAATAGTTTTTGCCACAGGACTGGAAGACGATTTATTGCTTTTCTTGAATTTTTAATAGCTGTTGGAAACTCTTACAGAACAGTAATAAAGCTTCACTATTTAACTGTTGATTTAATTTCAAATAATCTTATCCTAACTAAAAAATAGATAAAAGATTTTTATGCTACAGAAGGAGAATATATTTTAGAGATGTAGCCTCGAAAAGTGTTTTATAATAAAATAACATAATATGAATAAACTTTTAACAATTTTAAACTTTTATTTTTCTTACACGATGTTACATTTCGGAATCATTGATTCCATCTTCAGGTACAAAATAAGGTTAAGTTAATTATAAAAATAAAATAATTAAAATCATTTTGTCATGTGTTTTTTACTACCTTGGTGGCTAAATTTGTTGTATTTAATTTTAGGTGAGATCATTGTATATATTGTTTAAAAGTCTATCGAATAATAAATTTTTTGTTAGAAAGTCTTTGTCATTTAATAATATATTATGATTAATTTTGGCACTTTTGTAAATTTCAAAATGTTCTAAAGTAGATAATAAGCGACTTTTTTTTCTTTTTTTTTTTTGCTTGTGTGTAAAATTTCAAGATTGTTTTCGATGTTAGTGTATGTATGGCCGGTGTTATTTAAATGGTCTGCACATTTTGAATTTGATGATGTTTTTCAATGCTTTTATGTGTTCATTAAATCTAATTTTGAATGATCGGCCGGTTTGTCCAATATAGTGGGATTGACAATCGTTGCAATTTAATTTGTATACTCCACTATTGTTGAATTTTAAATTTTGATTTTGGTTTGTTGAATTGCTTTTGTTTTTGATTAAAAGTCCAAGGTTGTTCGATGTTTTGAATGCCAATTGATATCCTTGTTTATAAAATGATTTGCTAATTTTGTGACAATGTTTACCAAGGTAGTCTGATTGAATGTGATATCTCTTTCTTCTTTCTTCTTATTTTCTTTCTTTTTGTAGTTCTTCAATAATATATCAATCATGCTTGGTTTATATCCATTATTTTGGGCTATGTATTTAATAATGTTTAATTATTTATACAAATCTTCAGTTGTCATGGGAATTTTGTGTAATCTGTCGATCATTGATTTGAATGCAGCTATTTTTTGGTGATATGGGTGATTCGATGAGGAAGGAATAACTAAATCTGTGTATGTCGGTTTTCTGTAAATTTTGAAATTGTGTTTTTTGTTGATCTTGGTTATAGTCAAATCAAGGTAGTTTATTGCATTATTTTTCTTCAATTTCATGGTAAAATTTAGATTATGATGGATTTGGTTTAAGTAGTTTTTGAACATGTCCTATTTGTCTTTCATTACCTTTGAATAGACATATTATATCATCAACGTATCTGTAATAATAAATTATTTGTGTTAGATGTTTGTTTTTTATCGCTTAGTATGAATTTGTCTTCTATGTTGTCAAGGAATTTATCAGCCAATAATCCGGATAGTGGTGATCCCATTGGTAATCCTTCATGTTGTATGTAGTAATTGTCGTTAAATGTAAAGTAATTTTGTCTTAGAGTTACTTTTTTGAGATCCAGTATTTCTTCAATTTCTTGCGTATTTATAATGTTCTGTTCTGTTAAAATTATTTTTAATTATAATCATTGTTTCTTGGATTGGAACATTGTGTATAGATTTGTTATATCGAAGGATACAAACTTACTGTTGTTTGGTATATCTATATAATTGATTTTGTTTACTAGGTCAATGCTGTTTTCCAGTCTTATGTCAGTTTTAAATTTGTAATGTTCTTTAATTCTGCTGTCCAAAGTATTTTGACAAATTATAAGAAGGAGCATCTTGAAAATTTACTAATGGTCTTATTGGGTAGTTTTCTTTGTGAATTTTTGGCAAACCTTTGAGGACTGGTGCAGAAGGCTTCATCATTTTTAATTTCTGTTTTTTGTTATTCGGAAAAATATGATTAATTTTGTTTATGCATTTCTTGATATCTTTTTGAAAAGATTCTGTAGGATCATTATTTAGTTTTGTAATATTGTTATTAGAAATAAAAGTTGTCTATTTTATCTGTATAATCAGTTTTGTTTAAAATTACAATTGAGTTACCTTTTTCAGCTTTACATATATCCAAATTATCATTTTCAATTTTGTTGTTTATTGATTTTATGCTTTGCCAATCATGTTTGTTTTGTATTTTGTTCTCTATGTTAAGGTTAGGACTTTTTTCTGAATTTTTTCTATTGTTTGATCGACTAACACTCTTTGATTGATTTTGTTTGTCTGCAGGTAAACTTGTAATTACTGTTTCACTATTCAGTATCAGTTTCCTTATATAATCTTTATTACTTGTTTGGTGTAAATTATATTTCAGTCCCTTGTTAAGAAGTTCTACATCGTGTAAGAAAATAAAAGTTTAAAAAGTGTTAAAAGTTTATTCATATTATGTTATTTATTGAGAATATATTGTTTAAATTTATTGCGCAAACATTAAAATACCAATATTTATTAATTCCTCACCACATCTACTGGCAATTAATATTGTAGCGAAAAATTGCTACTTTTATTTCATCCTGACATAATACTGTACCTCATTCTTCCTTTTCTTTGTGAAAGTATTTTTTGGTTTATACAAATGTAATATTTGAAGATGCTGCTTGTGATGAATTAATTATATTACCTTTTACTCTTGCATAAATGTTCGGTCTGGCATAAATACGCATCACTATTTGTCTTGAAGAATGTTTTTTTCAGTTTTTAAAGTTTCAGCGAAAGATTAAATAGTATTTCATTGGTTTACGAACTTTGAAATGGCACCTTTTTCAGAAGAGTTGAAATCTGTGAAAATGTTTACGTAAGTGTATACAGGAAGTGTATGTTTTAGACGAAATTTCAGCATGGAAACATTGTTAATAAGTATAGAGACCACGATGTGCATGTTATTCTCTTGGCTTGGGTTTTGCTAAGTAGGTAACTGTGCTTGTTTTTCCTCGAGATATGTGCTTAGTTGTTAAACTTGGATGTATATATATATATATATATATATATATGATATATAATTAACAGCTTATAAATAATATATTATAATTTTTTTTATTAAAGTATAATCACAAACAGTACCGGCTCCACCATAGCTGCTTTATACATTGAAAAAAAATTTATACACACACACATATATATATATATATATATATATATATATATATATATATATATATATATATATATATATATATATATCTAAGTGTAAAAAACCTTCGTAACGCATGAATTTAAAGTGAAAATTAAAGAATTATATGATCAAATCCAAACGTCACAGGAAGAGAGATTGAAGGCGGTAAATCTAGTGCAATATTAATCGACTAATCAGCCAATACTACCTTGAGTGTCCAGTGTCTGATTAGATGACCCTTGTCGGTTTTCGATACTGGGCTTGAGCTAATTAATTACATTTCTGGATACCCCATATCACTGGGTTATCCTCACCGATCTAACAAAGTCTTGCTCCTAGTCGCTATCGCAACGGAATAAAATAAGCAACTATACAACACTTGTGTTTAACTTTAGGTTGAGAAATGAAGAAGGTTAAATCAGATATACGCCCCCCAAAAAGGAAGTTTTAACTTTAATTTCTTTAAATTAAGCGTACCCGTTAAAGAAATTAAAATATTGACTACGGCAGACACTTTATGTAGGAGAGTCATTTAGAGTACTCGCTGAGAACCATTTCAATATGGGGTCGCAGCAACGAGTTGCAATCGTGTTTACATAGTTTATTCGAAAGTTATGGTGTTTCCAAGCACAGACCTAAAGATATATACGCGTACTAGTATACATATTAGGATGGTAGTAGTTTTGTATTTAGGGGTAGTGATTGAACTGGGGCAAATTTTGCCATGGGAGTCTAATATGTACTTAACGGCACCCTCAATATCCGATCTTGGCTACCCAGCGTCCATCAACTAGTGGATGGGAAGTGAGGAAATGTTGGTTGTAATATTTGCATGGAATTCTACGGAATATGGCTTGGAAAATTAATGATCAAACCTACCTAACTATTTTATGGTGTAATATAAACCTGTGTTGCATGTTAGTGAATTTATAATAGACACAATAGCTACTAATGATCAGTAGAGGGATATGGTACACCTATTAGAGTTGAAAGTATGTAATCAATATGTAAGCTTATAATATGGCATGACTGTACCGTCTAATTAATTTCTGGGCTAATTCATTCTTAATGATTGTCATGAATCGCAACAGGTAATTAAATATACAACTTGTATTCGGATTTCAAGCAGTTAAAGTTAGATTTAACTTTATTTGCATAACTTTAATACGTGCATAACATGAAACGTGATACAATGTTATGCGCTCAATTATTGAAAAGGGGTGAACGTAATAGAGTTCCAACCGACCCGACAAAACAAGTCGAAATATTTTACCGAACTGATTGTAAACACGTTTTTCCTATATTATCGGAGATTTTCTGTCTTTTAAAAATTTGGTAGTGAAATCCATAGGGATCTTCCTTGCATAAATACCCTATTTACAGAGTTTTACGTATCTAGGACCATTCTATCTAGAGTGTTACCAGAAATTAGCTGAGGCACATGGACAGACAAAAAATTGATTTAAAAAAAAGCTAATATCTGAAGCTTAATATTTCCAAGAAAAAAACTCATTAAAGCAGTATGTATTACTGTAATACACAAAATCATACTTTGAAACAGTGAGAATATTTTGTAGGGGTAGGCTTTTGTAAATTTTAAGGTCTTTACCCATTTGCTTGAAGAAACTCAGAAAAGGAACCCAGATCTTCATTATTATGTATTAATAATAAGAGCTGTTAATAGCTACTTCATTATTAAAACATATTGGAAACTATCTACGAAATATTAAGAATATACATATCCAATGCAGTTGCATGCGGAAACGTCTGGTTTTTATGGTTGGTATTAATTCCTGCTTAAATATGGAATTCTATTTCTTTCTATGATCAATTGAAATCATCTAAATGTATTAATGGAAATAAAGACTTATTATATACTGTGCGAAATTCAACAATAACATAAAGTAGCTTATCTTAACAAAACTCATAGCTGTGATGCTATAACGAGATTTAACATACAGGGAAAGTTGTAAAATAATAAATTAGTTTTCCATGAGAATAAATTATCGGACAGTGGTTGTTATGCGACTTATTGCATTTATTGATTGTATAAATGGGCAGAGAAACTAAAAACCTTAAAAAAGTAATGCTATATCATATAATGTAGGTATATGTGTAGAGTTAGTGGCATAATCTATTAGTTTTACCTCATTTTGACTGTTAAAGCTACTAATAATTGTTGTGATTAGTGTGAGTGATTGTGTGGTAAGTTATTAAGAAATAAAATTTATGAAACTATGTAGAAGACGGATGACATTAGGTAACCAATCAGCACGTCCAATCGTAACCCAAAATCTGTTGCTTAAAGTCATTGTCAGAAAAGTTTCAGATCCTCAGACAGTCTCAGGTAGCTTTCACCCAACCACTACGTCTGATCATACCAGAAATCTATAATCACTGTTACAAAAGTTACAGTAACACAGACTGCTAACAAGTGACTGCTTCACAAACTCTCCCAATTTGCATTAAATGGTCCAACCACTCTCTGTCACTTCTCTAAGTCCGCGAGTAACTCAAGTTCCTAATTCCACTTGCTGCCTATTTCTAGACAATACCAGGATCAGTCTTTACAATTTACTAGTTCGAAATCATCGTGAAATTGTTTCGTGTATCTTAAAGTCAAATTGGTGAGATACTATTATATTGAAAAAGAGATTTAATTGACTGTGACCACAAAACACACTGATGGCAACAAAAATAACTTAGTATTTTGTAACTAAGTATTTTGCCTGAATTATCTAGACAGGCCCAATTCATTGCTTAATATAGAATTAGTCTTCAAATAAATTATCTAGTGGCTATTTCTGAATAACGTCACGTCTGAATAAATTTCATTTATATGACCTTCACTGTGAGAGTTTGGGAAATATTGAACTTAGATTGTGCTAAAATTTAATTAATTGACTGAAAAAGACAATGAAATACCGTTCTTTATGATTCATACTGTCATAGATTTAGAATCACTTATACTGTACACATAAATACGTATAATAATATTTATTACAAATCAGCTTTATTCAAACATTGAACTCGTTACTTTTATGACATTACGTACTAAACCACGTGACTTGCTCATTAAAAATTATGATTCATTATAATTTTGTTACTAATAATGGCCAATTCATTAACCTCAAACTGTGGTTGATACTCAAAAGGATATTTCGCTTAATAAGTATTGATCATATATAGTAATTTGTTGACATGTAGTTAATTAACGGGTATTGTCTATTAAAGAACTAACATGAAGAAAATATATATAATCAAATAGTGTTACAGCTGTTTTGTCACTCAAATTCAAGTAATAAATATTGTTTTTTATAATGGTTTAGCTTTTGTTAGTAAAATAATGTTATTTATGATTAACAACAACTTCCTTTTATTTTGTTCAGCAACTGGCTTCTAGGAGTCCTGCGTTTATACTTGCTTACAATATAAGGTTTTTATCTAAAATCAAAAAGCTATTTTTGTACAGATTAAATACAAGTATTTTATGAATACGCTTTTAGATTCCACAATTATTAACCTGCTATAATAATGGCATAATAGTAGTCTTTCACTCTTAACTAAAAGTCTAATTACAACTCTTTTAGTGAATTTTATTTCATATTTCATCATTACAGATGATAACAGTAAATAATTTGCTTTGTAACGTATAACAGAGACACTTTAGTGATCTGAATAAATTTAAGAAAATATACAAAAGTAATATTGACCAAAATTTAAAAACAATGACATTTAAATGATCATGAAAATAAGTTACCGAAGCGTAATTGTTCAGGACATCCTTTTACACCTCGTCATCCAATCACAACATCTATGTGGTAGGCTACTGTAATTTAGTCATTCGATTACATTTATAGAAATGATGATTCTAGTTTAAGCAAAACATACTCCACATTCATCACCAGTCTTTCATCAACAATTTGAAAGTCGTCTGAATCAATACTCAAAGCGAACAATCATGATCATATATTTTTACTTATTTTTTTGATGTGTAAATTAAAATTTAGATTTTTATCCAAAGTCCATGTAACTCAATATTACTTGCTAAATGACTATTTACTCTCTGGTAATGCTTTTCACATTTTTAAAGCTGTATCACAAATTAGTAGACTGTATCATCTTCCTAGGCACAAAGACTTATGATACAAGCTATGTTTCAAATAAATGTCTTCATATTACTTGTGTGACATATAAACATAAAGGTTTTATATATATATATATATATATATATATATATATATATATATATATATATATATAAATATACTCAAATGTATTTGGATCCCCCACTAGACAGCGGCACCCCTGTGAAGTTACTTACCCAGTTTATTGAGGATCACCTCTACTAAGGTCAGCCCATCCTACACCCCAGAGTTTGCCTTGCTGCTACGATAAAAAAAATACATACATATTCTGTTTAAGAACTCTCCTTTAGTCAAAAAGTATCTGCTTTCGGCCATTGTAATTTACTTCCTGTCCAAGTTACTTCTGAAATATTTATGTTTCATAGGTCTGAAGTGTTTTATATACTGACATCCACTAAAACCTATCTACAATAGTCAACGTGTTATCCAAGCCTGTTTAGGAAAACCTTTTACATCTCGTCATCCAATCACACCTGTAGTTTAGTTATTGTAAACAATGTGTTACTGTAGTTTAGTTATTCAGTGACACGTAGAGAAAAGATGTTTCTAGTTGAAGCTAAACATTTTCCACATTCATCACCAGTCTTTCATCAACAATTTGAAAGTCGTCTATGTTGGGGTTAGTTTCTTGCAGCATGATCAGGCTAAAACAAGTGCTTTAGCCTCGTATCTGTTTGGATGCGGAACCGGATCCTCTCAGTAGATATGAACAATTGGTTAGGCTGTTTATTAGCACGAACAGAAAGGAGACATTGCCCACTCGTCGTCTGCACTCCAAACTCTGCAGCTTATACACAGCTTATCCACTGGGACTTGGAAAATAACCGTGTCCGGAACGGCAGCCCTGGAATCTTACAAACCGTCTCTCAGATTCGTCTGACCCCGTTGCTTAAAAGAGATTTAAGCATCCATTCTTCTAAATATACCTTCGTAATTTTAAGGTTTTCATTCCCAACTAACTGTAAATTTTTCAGGGTTACTGCAAAATAACCGCTTTTTGCCCTTACACGAAATTTTAAATTTCTCTTTACGTCACTGTCTCTCTAATATTTCATTGACATTGGGTATGTAAGGTAAAAAGTGGGAGTACATTTATACAGTTTTTGACTCTCAAGGCGGAGTTCTCCAAAGAGCTATTTAGAATTTTTTATGGTTACCAACCCCGAAACACAAAAGCACCATAATGCTAATTGGCTGAGCGTTACCAAAGCCTATTACTCGAGGAGCTGGAAAAAATCTCATTTTTTCTGTCTGTCCACCATATATCTTGAGAACGAACTGACCTATAGAATAGAAATTTGTAATCAAGGTTCATTTCTATATACACAACATCAATCAATTGTGATGTATGTAACCCTATGAGATTTTTTATTTTGAGTGTTATTGCATATTTATGTTGCGGAATCAATAACTTTTGTACAATTTTTATATCACGTTTTAAAATTTGGCGTAGTACCAAATATAGCATAATGAAGTAGCTTTAGATTTAAAAAATTGCATGCAATATCCGTGAATCCTGTAACGCGACACGTGGTTGGCGTACTCCTACCTTGTACGTATACATGAATGAATGATGGATTAATGCAATACAATGTGAGGTTGTAAATACAATTACTCTGTCATTTCTTATTGATAAAATCCAAACTTAGCAGCTATATAATTTATTCATTTAGTTTAAGTAAATAAATCTGTATCGTCTATTAAATGATATGAATTGAAAAATAACCTTCTGATTTTGTGAATTTAGATCTGTTTTAGTCCTAACACAGTATTTAAAAATTGGGTTGCACATTTTATTCTGCTACAATACTGACCTAGGATAAGTGTTTGTTAGCTCAACAAAGATAGCCCAGTAATCGTGGTTATACATCAATGTAATTAACGAGCTCAAGCCCAGTATCGACAACCGACAAGGGTCATCCAATCAGACACTGGCCACTCAAGGTAGTATTGGCTGATGGATGATTAATATTGCCCCAGATTTACCGCCTTCAATCTCGTTACCAACTTCTCGTCACGTTTTGAACTAATCATATAACCCGCTACTAATTCTTTTACTTGGTACTATCGGTTTGAAAAATTTACGAAGACACTTTAAAATCTGTGTAAATTTGTTTTTTTTTGCATTATAAAATTATTAGTAATAAATTATTTCATATGCATATAAATCCATACAATCGGTGTCAATTCTTGTTTGCCACTTTTTTCTCAGATATTATACAGTCATTCTCTATTTGGGAAATGAACCTAAAATAAAACCTAAAAGGAATTTCCATGTTTCATATAAAATGGTGTATCCATCAATCAAATAAAAAAGTTTTTTAGCGAATCACCGGAAGAATCTTAAAACATAATATTTTTAGCCTACTTAAATACATAAAAAGAAAGACTAATTTTCTCGTAACCTGTGCGGGAGACGAGTAGTAATCTGTGTAAGTAGTATCTATAGATAGATCTACACCTAGATTTTTCACCTAAATTTTTATTTAAAAATGTTGTAAATATTATGAGGTATCGTAAAACTAATGTATAATCTACATGAAATTGAAAGGGGTTGAGATGGATTTAATATCAAAGTATTGGAAATATCTAAGGAAGGGAGAAAGTTTAATTTTCGGGTTAAAGAAATATGCAAAATATGCCAATAATCTCAGGAACGAAATCGATGAAATTCCTCACCAAAGCCGGCAGCTTTTCCTGTAACTTACAAGATTCTATTGTTACAGTTCATTTGAGTTACATGTAAGATTCGTATGTACTTCTTACAAAACGAATCTCTGGCATTTACGTTTCTAAATAATAATAACTACAATAAGGCAAACGTTTTCATTTATAATTTATTAGTTGTTATAAGAAAAATGTAAAAAATGCGAAATATAAATAAATAGGTAGTTTTTAATTCGTAGCGAAAGCGTATATTTAAACTAGCAGTCACCCGCTGCTTCACACGCAATATTCAATATCGTAAGCTTTTTTAATGAAAGAATTTATGATGTATATGATAATTTATGGAGCATTAAATTTTTTAAACGCAAATAGACATATCAGATACATACTATTTCAGTATTCAGGGTTGAGAGATCCAAAACGTAAATAAATTACTGAATGGTTCTATTTTAGGTGTTTTGTATGAATAAAACTATACTAATAAGTCTCGAAAACCTAATTTGTTCAAACAGTTTCAACTTCCGGATGTTTAGGGTCATTTTAGATACAAGGTATTTCAAGTCTTATAGTTGAGTTTGACTTGCACCCCGTCCAAGAAAATATATACTAACAAAAACCAACTTTGATCAAAACGCGTCTACTTTCATTTATTTTAATTTAATTTCTGTCTAAGACTTTTCAAATGCAGTAGTGATAGTTTATTTTTTGTCCCGATAAAGAAAATATATAACTTACATACGACTAAAAAAGTTACTGTATTTAAAAAGAGTAAGATGAGATCAATTAAGTTCACTTGCGTTCCATCCTATTTACGGTTCCACTGCTGAGTTTATCTTGTTAAACTGACCAAGAAAATACATACAAATGTGGGGTTTGTCATCCAGCTTAGATTTAAAGGCGTTTATTGGCGGCCTGCGATTGTTCAGGTGCTATAATTAAACCTTATCTTTTACCTCAATCATAAAAAATGTGCATATATAAGCTTAAAACACTACTTTAGTTACAATGCATTTACTTCTTTCACTTATATTCTGCTTCTAAGAAAAGGGAGAGTGTGCGCCATACCTTTGCCTTTCCTTTAAATATAGTAAAATTGTTAAGGGAGGCAACCAGTTTCAATACAATGATGTGCAAAACTTTCACAAATTTGTTTATTAAGGTGGATTTTAGAACACTGAGTCATTGCATTAGATGGTTTACACATCACTGCTGAAACCTAAAATGAAAATTATATAAGAAATTTGTCTTTGTACTCAGCATAACACTATTGATCAAAGCACTGTATAGTTATTCAATATTTACTATAATTTAAATGTAAAAATAAATGTTTCTTCCACTTCGATGAACTTCAGCTGAAAGTGTCAGCGGCTGTTTAGGGTTAGTTAAGTTTAGTTTAAGTGTCGTAAATACTATAATTTCCCAGAATTACTACGCATTCTGAGAAATCTCTCTAATGTTTTCACCTTTTAAACCTACCTTTGACTTGTACACATATTTTACCTCCTTCTAATTGGATAAATTACGGAATTAGTAATCTTATTTTTTATTTTATAGCATATTCATCATCCATTATTTACACGTGCTCTATTATTACATTGCAGACATTTTAACAGTCCCGATAAATTAGAATTATTGTACAACTATCACCATTAAAACCTATAATTATTTAATATGCAGAATTATTTTAGAGTAGATTGTCCACGACCCTTATTTCTGAAGATGAAGGTCCAGGTAAAATTTTAAATAGTCCGCATACTGAAACTTTGTCGAATCAAAGAAGATGAATGTCAAAGACAGAGGCTATCTATATGTAAACAAGGATTCACCGAGTCCTCTACGTAGGCTCACGAAGAATATCTAAATATTTAAGACAGGCCTGATGGTAAAAATTGTGTTAGGTTCTCTTGGGATATTTAAAAACTGCTTTGACACAGTTTTATTTCTTCTCATATAATTTTCGTTGCACTTTTATCTTCAGTGAAAACTTTACTTTTAATTTAACGAATATCTAATTTAAAATCGCTGAATTTCATTATTAGTCGTAACTTCATAATCAATGTGCTAGACCACAACTATCCCCTGACCAAACCGAAAATCCTGAAAACTGAATATTCTTATTTCTTTCTCCTTATTTTGGTTCGTGAAATCACCACAATGACGTCAATACAAGCATTCGGAACGAGTCGTCACGATATTGAATGTGGACGGCTTGGATCACAAACCACGGTATGAAACTTGAACTCTACTACGTAAATTTTGAAGTAGATTTAATTATTGGAAACATACAGCTTTTCAGTAAATTTCTTATTATTTCTTCAAAAGGGTTATCAGTGTCGTGAATTTTTAATTGTTTAGAATATATTTACCGATAGATTTTATTTAGATATATAGAGTTTAGTTATATACTGATAGGTCTAGATTAAATTAAGGTACTGTACTTTGATAAGCAGAATACAGCGTCAAATAAAAAGAGATGAGTGTTAAATAGAACACGTTTGTTTGTGTTGAATCGTCAACATTGTTAACCGACATAGTACACGTTTCTACATGAGATGAATTTTAAACAAGTATGAGAAACACGGATGAAGTATATTGCAGTATTTTAGATCGAGTTTAAATTTGGAACTATTTTATTTATTTACTATGGAGTATATATCATAGGTATTTCAGATTTTTATTTGTCAGGACTACTTCACTGTTATGATCGGTTAGATTCTATATTCAAATATAATGAGTAATTAGTTCTCTAATATTTTACTAAGTTCTCTGATAAAAAAACCGTGAAAGGGCATTTAAATCTCTGAAAATTTAACTAACATATTTAAAAACGTTTACTCAAGGAACATAAACAAGCTGCAGGACACATAATGATATATAGAACGAAGTTTGACATCGTGTTACGTTCAGAACCTTTCGAAATATATTTCAAATACAACATTAACAACATATTTTCACTTTTTGTAAGTTTTAAAGTGTAAAACATTGTTTCAAAATTTAAAGTATCTGTGTATTGCAACAGAATAAAATCAATATCCATAAATCTAATTTTATAAAACCTCAATTAAAGTATAGGTGTCTGAGATACTTTTCACTGCACCAAAGGGGCTTAAAGTTGTCAAAGGCCTTTCACTAGGGCTGGTTTTATCATTGGAAGAACAAATTAAATCCAAGATTGAGCCCTTCCTTTGATAGACACCTCGAAAATAAACTCCTTTGACTTTGAGACTAATGGCCTAAAAGAAATGTACTACACACAATTCTCCATAAATAATACCTGTTTTAGTTTTAAATATGATTCCATGTTGTCCTGACTTTAGATTTTCTTATTTAAAATATGCATAAAATTTGATTCATTTGTTCACCTGATGTCATTTAAAGTTTCCCATATGTACATGTACGTGTTAACCAAGTTGATATTTGATAAAGTTATTTTGGCGGACAAATAGTTACAAAATCCAATAAAAACGCCACAAAACAATGTTTTTATTTTAAAGAGTACATTATAAAACTTTACAGTTATTACCACAGTAAATATATATGCAGCATCAAAAAATAGTGAAAAACTACACAGTTGGTAATTCTAGCTTTGCATGAAATTAAATAGCTGATATTTACAAGGATAGTAGGGTAAGTTTATGCAAACATTACATTTAAATGCATTTTTATTGAATGGGTATATTTTTTTTCTTGGTAGCTTGGTTAACCAATGCTGAAACCGTTTTTGAAATGACTATCACAAAGTTCAAACACATGCTCTAAGTGATCATAGTATTTTAGATTAAAATTGTTTGAATTTACATTAAACTTGTAAACTGTATTATATAGCTTTTATGATTTTGTCACTTCATATAAATAAATTAACATCTTTTGCACTATTCATTTTTATTCAGATGTCTCACAAAGGCAGAGCTTCAAGTCAAGTGTAGGGGTGGGAAGGATCCTATGGCAGGTAGGCCTAAGTCAGTAAGGCCTAAATAAGGCTGGACGATTCTGTAGACAGATATCCCACATACTAAAAGCATCAAGAGACTGGAAATATTATAAAATCCTAGAAGCAAAGCAAAATTAAAATCCAATGGTAATAAACTAGATCTAATTGTAATATAAAATACCTCGCGTTTTGAAAAAAATCAAAGAATACATACTAAAAAGTAAGATTATGAATGAAATTAGGAATAATATTATTTATTTTGCTTTTTAACTCTCTGATTATTACACGATGCAAATTGATCAAGTTGCGTTTCATAGTTGCGTTTAAGTAAGACTAGTTTTAATGTAAATGTTTATCTACGTACTCGTACATTCAGATCACATTGTAAATTGTTGACAATTCTATTTCTGTTTAAAATTTTAACTTTTAAGTATTTAAAAAACTGAAGAGTCATTTGTCATGTTCCTGGACATCGACTCTAGCAGGGTTGGAACATATACTACCCTCCAGCGCTCTGTAGGGTTGGTCAACATTGTATTGTTCAACGCTGTGGAAATGTTGGTACAATGTGACACAAGCTCCTTTCATTAGTGCTTTTATCTATTCTGTCTGTAACTACAGTGTTTGTAGAAAATTTAATACAATTTCGTATTCACTCCATATAGTGTCATTTACAGTGTGGGTGAAACTAGTTTTATTCAACAGCATAATAAAAAATTATTACATCAATGTTTTTTGTTCTTTATTTTAATCAGAAAATCATATTTTTTTAATTGCAATTTATTAACTGACGATAAAGTTTATTTACTTACTTAAATCCTTAAATATTGATAACGCTATTCATGTTTGTAATTTATTTTTATTTTGTTATGTAATTCTCGTGTTTTGCTGTCCAAGCGTAAAAGAAGACAGTAATAAATAGGTAAAGATGTAAATATGAATAAACTTGGGAACATAAACCAATATTATATTTGCTGGGTGATGAAGCAACCACTGTACGTGTTTTGTTAGTTCCGCCAGAACTGTCTAGTGATCGGTTTGAAATATCGTTTTATTTAGTGGTATAATGATATGTAATATAAATCTTATTGAAGGTAATGGTTTTTTAAAATGTAAATAAAAATCCCAAATTATCAAGCAGCTAAAAATGTCATTAAACTAGCATTAACTTTATGATTTAATCATACGTAATAAAGAATTGTGTCTTATCGGGACATTAAATACTTATATACGAATAGTAGCGTTCCTAGAATGGAATATATTACTGCTTTCACGTTGTACCTATATTTTAAACATTCGTTATATTTCTCACCATCAATAAATCCATTCGAAAATACATTATTATTATCATTGTTATTATTTGTCGTATTCCAGTCACGTCATGTGTTCCGTAAAATAATTTATAAGGTAATTATTCATTCTTATAAAGATAATTTTCTCCCATCGCCTACGACCCTGTAGATAAATGGTTGACTACAAGTACAATACCTAACTCTCTTTCCACCCTCTCTACCATCCTTGAATGTGACGTTCAGAAGATTTTAGCCTACGAGTTTCTTATAATATTGTAAATGTATTTATATTAAAAGTGTTACCGTAATCACATTTATATGTTTCATCAAATATTTTACGAATAATGCAATATTGGGTATTTAGTTAAACTTGTAGATAGTTACTGAAACACAGGTTTAGCACTTTGAAGTACTTGGAACTATGTTAATCGTCTTAGTTGCTTGAGACTTGTCTATTTAAACGTCACACGCAGTTAAGTAAGATAGATCAGTTACTGCACTATGTACGCGTACATTAAATGAGGCCACTCATATAGCTGTTGTCTAATTAATAATGCCTGATCATTCCGACTTATAAGATTTAGTCTAACGTTATAATTAACGTTGTAACGTATATAATTAACAAAACTTGAATGCTTGCTAATTATATGAAAGTTTATTTAATCGAAGTTTTAAGTGTATATTACTGTATAAAATATCTCAAATTTTTACATCCTTTTAAATTCGTGTTTATTAAAACCATATCTTTTAAATTTGCTTTTATAAATAATTGCTTTTAGTGTATTAACTTTTAAGGCCTCAATTAGCTTGGAGTTCTTGTAAATAAAAAGAAACGTATTTCTACATATTTATATAATATGTATATTATCTCCAACCTTTCTTAGTTATAAGGTTTATTTTGAAGGAAAAAAACCCCTGCAGAATTTTACAGGCGATTTACACGACTTCCATCTCCCTAAGACACACTAAATGTAAAAATACATCTAAATACTTGAGCTGTATTACGATTTATTCACTTTTTGTCCTTTTTGTTTTTGTGTTTTCATACTTTATAGTAAATTTCTTAATGCAGCTATTACTCAACATAGAACCGTCTAAGAAATGGACAAACGTAGCAATCTATTCTTTCATTGATAAAATAGTGGAGTGGGATAGCACGGTAACATAGCACGTTAAAACATTACGGTTATTTCTTCAAATGTAAGAATACATGAACATAAACATTTAAAATGCATCAGCTCTCTGATTTCTATAATGTTGTTTGTTTAATCTACGCTGTTTATTTATTGAAAGACTTGGGGTTAATTTATATTTTACGGGGCGTCATTTAATTAATCTAAGATCAGACTTAAATTAAGCGTACTTTATCGAGGAACTGTTTTGTTCCGGACGCTTACATTAATTTGCCCAGAACAATTCCAGCAATCCCGAGTTAATTAAACTTAACGATTGGTCAAGGATGTCACATAAACTATTCCCTCTTCCATTTAAAATGATGTTAACCCTGAATTTCCGGCAGAGTGTATATACAAAATCTTTACATGACTAGGTAAGCTGTTAACAGCATTTGTTAGATTATATTTGGATGTTTGCTGATGTGTGGCGATGAATAATATGCAACTTCAATAATTTGATTTATTATTACAACATTTCTTTATAACACAAATTTGTAATCAGTTTTAAATTAAGTGTTTATATTGTTGTTAAAATAAATTTTTATATAAATAAAGCAAGTTTTTGTTTCAATGTAGGAATGTTATACTCACTTTAGCATTAAAACACAAATATTAAGGATAGTTTAGATTTTCCAGTTCGTTGCATCAGAACACTAAATAGCACATATAAAACATTAAAACAAAAATAAAGTTAGAAATAAAAAGAGTCACTTATAGTCTAGTCAACGAATGGCTAGTGTGAGGAGTGGAGTAAAAAGTTAACTAAATGCAAACTACTTACGGGCCGTTAACTGGTAATATAACATATTAGGGGTCCAAGAGAGAGAGAGAGAGAGAGTGTGTTCAAAGTTCTTTTTTGGGGTTTCTCCTATATCTCAGTTGGGGTTGGACCTACAGAAATGAACACACATACAGAATTAAAGGTGATAAAACGTTGTATATACATTGCACGTTATAGTTTTTATGTTATTGTTAATCACAAATAAGCTATGATAAAATTAGTAATTTAAAAAAAGGCTTTATGGACAACACAATCATTGCCCCACTTTTGTATTTATTACCGCAAGTCTTAATTCCAAAGAAAACTTATTAAAGGGGGTTTAGACAGTTATATTTACTTCAGTAAGAGTTATTTGTTGTTTATGAAGTTATTCGAAAGTTATTATGAGATATTTTACTGAAAGATTGAATTTGCTACGGGCCAAAACTTTCTAAACATTACTTTCTGTGACCTTCCAGAATATTGTATATAATTGTATTTAATATTAAGTGATGATTAGAGAGTTGGGATTGATTGGGATGGTGATTTTTAGAAAGGCAGAAGGAGGAACGGAAATGAGGGAATATTGTTGAATAAAAACATGTATTCCAATATGGTTTCTATTGAGATAAATCAGTAAATCAATGTTCGTAGTAAAAATTAATCACAATTGTATCCTAGCTATAAGAAAGTGAAAAATACGTGATACCATTTCCCGAAAAGAACTAACACTGTATTTACTAAAACACCGACATTTGGGCATGTGGGTCCTGATTCTGAATTTTTCTCCGTGATAAGCAAAAGTGGTTTTCAAGTATTTTAATTTAATTTCTCCTGGAAAACCGCAAAAGTAATTTGAAATTAAAATAATGAAAAGGATAAACTTAATCTTTTAACACATTTCCTAACATTTCTAGCACACTTACCACATTTTGTTAGAATTTTTATGGTGAACTACTTTTTGTATTTTATATCAGGCTAGGTTTTGGTGCAAACATATAAAATATAGAGTTTGGTGCAAACTGACTATGGTATATTTCTCAAATATTTGCCTCGCACTAGCTTAAAACCGATATCTAAAGTCAATTCTAATCATATTACAACAAAAGTGTGTCATAGTAAAAGAATTCTAAAACCTGTTTCCTATTCTGCTGTACGATACTTTGTGGCAGATATTTAAAGTTTACATTTAGAAATTTTTCAATACCGTTTGTCACAAAGTGAGTCGTCTGAAGACCTTTAAAACATTCCAAAACGTGTGTGGGGTAATTGTACTTTTAAATTATTTCAGGTTGTAACACATAATTCAAATTAAGACTATAATGTGTTAAAAAATTTGAATACATTTGAAAGACCATCATATTCAATAATTTAATCATATGATAATGGCTAACTCATCTATTGAAAGCATGGTTTTTTATTAATATTTTGGTCTTAACCAGTGAGAAATTATATCAGTTATCGTGTTTAAAACCCATATTATGGCGAAAACATACTTTTAGATTTTGCGATTTAAAGATAGTTATAGAGAATCATTTTATATTGAATATATCTAAATTATTTATATATTTCTGAAAGCGATTGCAATAGCAGTTTTCTTATTAATTCACAAAGTTAATGAGAAATCATGTAGCATAGGAAATGAACTAGAATCAAGCGTTATATGTTTTAAACTGGGGTCTTTTAAGGTATTATTGGAAAGGTTAAACAATATTTATAAATATAAGCAGGTTTCAGTGTGATAATGAACTAAACGTCTAAGTAAGTATTTAATATACAAACATGGTATAATCTAGTTTAATACGATTAGTTGAAAGGGATATATCTCATTATTCCTGGGATATTACTACAACTAATTCAGTAACTCCAAACTTAGACTACAACCACAACTTCTAGGAATATGGTTTTCATCACATTCTAGAGTATGTTATGGAACCTGAGGTTTATATAACTGACTCATTAGTAATTGGTGCGGAAACTGAGAACTATTTAAAATTTAAAATAGCTCTAAATAATTTAATGATAATCATTAGAAGTCACTGGGCTTCCTGAAATCTTCTATCATATCTATACTACTTATATAAAAATATGCTTGTGTTTGTATGTGTGTTTGTGTGTGTGTGTGTGTGTGTGTGTGTGTATTTTTTTAATCAATAATAGTGCTTACTCATTGCAAGAACCGAGGTTGATTTAATTTAAAGGCCGTCATTTAATTACTCTAAGATCGTACTTGTTTTAAGTGTACTTTAGCGAGAAACTGTCTTGTTCTAAAAGCTTACATTTATTTTCCCAGAACAATTCCAACAATCCCGAGTTAATTAAACTAAACGATTGATCAAGGATGTCGCATAGACTCTTCCCCCTTACATTTCAAATGTTGTTAACGTTGAATGTGTCCAGCAGTGTGTACATATGACCTTCATAATCTGTTCACAGTATTCTTTATATCATATTTGGACATTTACTGATGAGTAGCGACGAATACTGTAAAAATTTAATAATTTGCAATAGCAGTTTTCTTATTAATTCACAGGTGTTATGCGAAATCATATAGCATAAGGAATGAACTAAAATCAAGAGTTATATATTTTAAATACTATTTAATATATTATTATATATTATTTAATAACTTCTATAAAACATCATTTTTTAGGTTGCTCTAAAGTAAGTTGTAAAAATTTCGAAATTTTGTACTCACTGCGACATTTACACACAAGTTTGGTGTTTCCGTTCGATTTAAAAGTACATTAGATGTCAAAAATAAAAAATATTAAAATTCAGTTTTATTTATACAATTTGATGTAATAAAAGAAATAAATTTATTTATTTTTATCAAGAAATACAACACTTTGATATCCATAACTTTCTGCAGTGTGAAGAGTGTGGTATCGTATAATAACAGTTCATTATATTGTAATTGTGGAACAGATCAATGAGTCAAATTGGAATCTAATTATACTTAACAGAGTATTATAATCGAAAATTAGTGGTTATCGTTGAGTTACAATTATGACAACTTCCAAATTATTTTTATTTACATTAAATAGCGGATCAATGTTCAAAGTTCACAATGTCACAAATGTGTCTGATGATAAAACAGTGAAATATACCTGTTAACATTGCTTCAACATGTTTTCCGGTGTAATCACTGCGTTCGTTCGTCATCGTAAAACTTTTGAGCAAAAAGTAACTGGATCTGAATTTCTTGGCCATGCCAATAAATTGTGTTATCAAGAACAAATATTTTATCCCTTTAACAACACCACAAAAGAAATATATATTGTACCCTTTTTAACACACTTCCTTACGAGCTGGAAGCAAACATTTCTTACCACATTTCATCCGTAATTTTATGGGAAACGACTTTTTGTCTTTTATATCTCACTATTTTCAATTGTAATAATAAGTCTTCATGTAATAATAATTTAATTTTTAAATATATTAAAACAACAGTGGTTTAATTATAATAAACAATAAATTCTAAAACCTGTTTCCTATTTACTCTATGATGTTTTGTACCACAGATATAATTTTTAACTGTATATTTATAACTGTGTCTCCATATGAGATATTTTATAAATGTTATTCAATCATTAAGGTTACTGGACCGATTGGACCTAAACTGTTATGCACATTCATAAGGTGACTGGTTCACATATAGTCCTATTCCTATTTCTAATATTACGCGGTGTTACTTTTACTGGTTTATAAAGTATAGTACCAATTCTAGTATTCTTACTAGAAACTATTTTTTGACCATTTTTGAACACAAACTATGGAAATATTCAGATAAAAAAATCTGGTTTTATTAAATATATACTTTTAACTGTACATATTTAACAAATATTAGGTATACAGTACTTTAATAGTAATGTAATGCCGATATCAGAGACAATGTTACCGTATAACTTGCATTATAAATTTAAATAATGTTATAAACCCGAACTTAGTTTGACAGAAGTAGACTTTTCAGACATGTGTATGTATATACATTTACTTAATAGGGCAAGCAGGGCAAAATGGACTGCGACAAAAATATCGTAAGATCGCAATAAGTCACAAATACAGTTTTTGACACAATTTTCTTGATCGAGCCAACAAGACTAAATCATTGACGTCGGTAATATAATTCACATAAACCAGAAGTGCATATACATTTGCAAAACCTGATATAAACCATTAGAACTTCTCTTAATATCTGAAGTAATTAACTATGCATTGTTAGTTCTGGATTGTTTGTGTGTGTTGGGAAGAATATAAGTAACTTTGATGCATGCGAGAATGTACATAGTTATTACAAAAGGCAAAAAGTAACCTCTATATGCCACACCATAAATACTCCAGAGCTATGAAAAGCTTTATATTTATTAGCCTTAAGATATATAAAGTTTTACCTGTCAACTTTAGAAGTCTTCCTATTGAGATTTTGAAAAGAAAAACAAAGCGTTTCCTGGTAAGTAATGCATTGTACAAAACAATGTTTAAGTTACTCTTGCATAAATTATCAAGATAGTACTGTATTGTTAGAGATTTGTATGGAAGTGTTTATTAGTTGCTAGTTTTATGTTAATTGTATGGAAGTTATGTGTTAAACTGTCATATTATTTTAATATCTCATGCCTAGTAATTTGTTGATTTATTACACTTCATTAATACTTATATCTTGCTTTGCGAAAGCAATACAAATTGATTTGTCTTTGGTTACTCAAATTCCTGATTCTATGAACGTGGGCCTTATATGTACATAAAATATACCTACCGGTAGTACTTCCGTAGGCATATTTTAGAACTTCAGTTCTAAAATACATGGAGCCCCAAAATATATTGCATCGTAAGTGTGTTAACTGAAAGATTATTGACTTCAACTTTAACTTTAATTGTCTCAAGTTTGGAATATCTTCCAATTACTATATCTATGGAGTGTACAGAATTTTACCTAAAGAGTATATTCCAATGGTGTCCCTGTTTTCCAACACTACACTGCGTGCCAAGCTGTGGGTAACTAACTGCTAATGACGAATAAGAAAAATATTGCTTAGTTCTTTATCTTTCACAAATACCTTGTTTGAGGATACAAATGTAGGAAGATTACGGTAGTAGCTCTGAAACTTGAATATCTCTTGGACTGACTAGTCCTCTCCTTGTAGTAATAGGTCCCTTACCCGTCAATGAATCGTCTGTAATGAGTTATCTTGAACATGTTTGCTTCAAATTCATAATTCATAATAATTTGAATCCCAAACCAACCAAATAATACACATGTTTAACCTCAGTGTAACCAATGCTTCATTCAAGCATTTGATTGTTTCTTTTATAAATTGAATATAAACAATATAAATTGAAATAATTAAATATAATCATATTATGGCTTTTCTGTGATAAAAGGTTCATGTAATTGAAAAGTAAAGAATCTCCATATAGCATGCTAGATTTTTAACATTATGGAGGTTCCATGGTAACATTATTTTAATAAAATACGTTAGCAGATAATACGTACTCAATTTTTCCTTTTATTGTATGATATAATTTCGTTTAAATACAACAGTGAGATCTATAATAATGTAAGATTAATTTATTACAAATCTACATACGAGCTTAAACCATGATTACCTACTCACAGCAAGGTATGTCTAACACAGCAAAGCGTTTTCATCTAATTGGGGAAATAAACCGAGAACATTTCAAGTGGGCTCTGAATTCCTAGAACATTCAAGCTCCGAGTTCACAAGTGGTCACTAGCAACTTGGTGGTTGTCCGAGACATTTGAGTTAGTGTGTTTGGTGCGTCTGTTTCACTTGATCAGTAAAGTGTAATTGCATTGCTAATACAACGTGTGAATTGTTTTGAATTATTTTCAAACGAAGTACTTTTCTTCAGTCACTAAAAGCTATCATTGTCATGTTACTGATAGCCAAAAAACAGTATATTGTGAACGTATATCAAAGTTTTACAAGTGAAAATCAGCATCATTCCACTCATATTGTCCACTATCATTAATAACATTAATTAATTATCACAATTAATTACCACCAGTATAAAGTATGAAGCAGTGAGTAGGCGCTGCAGCTGGAAGCCGCATGTGAACCGGCCTTTTACCTCGTCTTGGCAATAGTAGGTAGCGAGCACATCACTTTATACACTCACTATAGAATTGTCTAAATACCTTCGTTGTGTATTCTATATGTACAATCGCACTACAAAGTACTAGTATTCATTTACTGTACCAGCAATTAAATTATCCGTATAAAATCAAACTGATGTTTAAAATGGATATTTAGCTGACTATGTTGTAACTTTTGTTTACCATACATTATCATGCTAAGCTAAACAATGTTAGTTCGAAAACATATTTTTTATGACGTTACTCATTTTTATACTCGTAGCTGACGATCAATTTTGTACTTTCTCTATCGATTGGATGGAAAATATTTTACAGCTTATACATTGCACATTTGATCTTGGTTCTCAAATTCATTTTTTCAGTGATAAAAATACCATAACTCAAAGCTTACATCATTGTTATTAGTAAAAAAAAACACTAATGAAAATGAAGTAAAAATTGTTTGAATTACTTTTGAACGTAAAAAGTGCTCATTTTATACTAGTACTTTATCATTACATGAATCTAAAATAGAATATTTAATAGACGATAATTTTATGTATTAAATATCGAATATATTTTGTAATAATTATATACTATGTATAGTAAATTTAATAATTATTAAACATTTTTATATAGGTTTAAAATATAAATACGGAAGAAAGTACAAGAAACTAATCTTTTACAGTATACAATAATATATTGCCTATTCAAGATATTGATTTTGCTATAAGTAATTATTTACAACTGTTACACTGACTATCCAATCATATATTAGCCACTCAAGATATTGCAGCTAGATTAGATGATTAGTTGTGCTCTAGGTATCTGTGTGTAACTGTTCCACTGACTACCCAATCATATATTAGCCACTCAAGATATTGCAGCTAGATTAGATGACGAGTTGTGCTCTAGGTATCTGTGTGTAACTGTTCCACTGACTACCCAATCATATATTAGCCACTCAAGATATTGCAGCTAGATTAGATGATTAGTTGTGCTCTAGGTATCTGTGTGTAACTGTTCCACTGACTACCCAATCATATATTAGCCACTCAAGATATTGCAGCTAGACAAGATGATTAGTTGTGCTCTAGGTATCTGTGTGTAACTGTTCCACTGACTACCCAATCATATATTAGCCACTCAAGATATTGCAGCTAGATTAGATGATTAGTTGTGCTCTAGGTATCTGTGTGTAACTGTTCCACTGACTACCCAATCATATATTAGCCACTCAAGATATTGCAGCTAGATTAGATGATTAGTTGTGCTCTAGGTATCTGTGTGTAAACTGTTCCACTGACTACCCAATCATATATTAGCCACTCAAGATATTGCAGCTAGATTAGATGATTAGTTGTGCTCTAGGTATCTGTGTGTAACTGTTCCACTGACTACCCAATCATATATTAGCCACTCAAGATATTGCAGCTAGATTAGATGATTAGTTGTGCTCTAGGTATCTGTGTGTAACTGTTCCACTGACTACCCAATCATGTATTAGCCACTCAAGATATTGCAGCTAGATTAGATGATTAGTTGTGCTCTAGGTATCTGTGTGTAACTGTTCCACTGACTACCCAATCATATATTAGCCACTCAAGATATTGCAGCTAGATTAGATGATTAGTTGTGCTCTAGGTATCTGTGTGTAACTGTTCCACTGACTACCCAATCATATATTAGCCACTCAAGATATTGCAGCTAGATTAGATGATTAGTTGTGCTCTAGGTATCTGTGTGTAACTGTTCCACTGACTACCCAATCATATATTAGCCACTCAAGATATTGCAGCTAGATTAGATGATTAGTTGTGCTCTAGGTATCTGTGTGTAACTGTTCCACTGACTACCCAATCATATATTAGCCACTCAAGATATTGCAGCTAGATTAGATGATTAGTTGTGCTCTAGGTATCTGTGTGTAACTGTTCCACTGACTACCCAATCATATATTAGCCACTCAAGATATTGCAGCTAGATTAGATGATTAGTTGTGCTCTAGGTATCTGTGTGTAACTGTTCCACTGACTACCCAATCATATATTAGCCACTCAAGATATTGCAGCTAGATTAGATGATTAGTTGTGCTCTAGGTATCTGTGTGTAACTGTTCCACTGACTACCCAATCATATATTAGCCACTTCAAGATATTGCAGCTAGATTAGATGATTAGTTGTGCTCTAGGTATCTGTGTGTAACTGTTCCACTGACTACCCAATCATATATTAGCCACTTAAGATATTGCAGCTAGATTAGATGATTAGTTGTGCTCTAGGTATCTGTGTGTAACTGTTCCACTGACTACCCAATCATGTATTCACTCTAAGATATTGCAGCTAGATTAGATGATTAGTTGTGCTCTAGGTATCTGTGTGTAACTGTTCCACTGACTACCCAATCATATATTAGCCACTTAAGATATTGCAGCTAGATTAGATGATTAGTTGTGCTCTAGGTATCTGTGTGTAACTGTTCCACTGACTACCCAATCATATATTAGCCACTCAAGATATTGCAGCTAGATTAGATGATTAGTTGTGCTCTAGGTATCTGTGTGTGAACTGTTCCACTGACTACCCAATCATATATTAGCCACTCCAAAAAAAAAGGGGGGTATATTGCAACTAGATTAGATGATTAGTAGTGCTCCAAGGGTATCTGTGTGTAAATGTTCCACTGACTTACCCCAATCATATACTAGCCACTCAAGATATTGCAACTAGAATAGATAGATTAGTTGTGCTCTATGTATCTGATTGGAAAACTGTCCACTGACTACCCAATCATATATTAGCCACACCAAGATACTGCAAACTAGATTAGCATGATTAGATTTTTGGCACTAGGTATCTGGGTGTAACTGTTCCCCGACAACTACCCAATCATGTCTTAGCCACTCAAGATATTGCAACTAGATTAGAAGATTAGTTGTGCTCTATGTATCTGTGTATAACTGTTTTCTAACTGACTCCCAATCATATATAAGCCACTCAGATTTTGCAACTAGAATAGATTATTATTGTGCTCTAGGTATCTGTGTGTAACTGTTCCCCTGCTACCCAATCATGTATAGCCACTTCAAGATAATTGCAACTAGATTAGATTATTCTAGTTTGTGCTCCTAAGGTATCTGTGTGTATCAGATTCCACTGACTACCACAATCAGATATTTAGCCACTCAAATATTGCAACTAGTTAGATGACGAATTGGTTGTGCTCTAGTATCTGTGTGTAACTGTTCCACTGACTAACCAATCATTATAAGCCACTCAAGATATTGCAACTAGATTATATGATTAGTTTGTGCTCTAGGTATCTGTATGTAACTGTATCCACTACTACCCAATCATAATATTAGCCACTCAAGATATTTGCAACTCATTAGATGATTAGTTGATGCTCTAGGTATCTGTGTGTTACTGGGGGGGGTTCCCACAAGACTACCCAATCATAATATTAGCCACTCAAGATATTGCAGCTAGATATTAGATGATTAGTTTGGTGCACAAGTATCTGTGGGTAACTGTTCCACTGACCTACCCAATCATATATTAGCCACGTTAAGATATTGCTGCTAGATTAGATATTATTTTGTGCTCTAGGTATCCTGGTGTAACTTGTTCCCCTGACTACCCAATCATCTATTAAGCCACTTAAGATATTGCAGCTATAGATTAGATGATTAGTTTATCCTATGTAATCTGTAGTGTAACTGTTTACACTTGACTTACCCCCCCCCAATCATGTATTAAGCCACTTAAGAATTGCAGCTAGATTAGATGAATTAGTTGTGCTCTAGGTATCCTGTGATGTAATGTTCCACTGACTACCCAATCATATATTAAGCCACTATAAGATATTGCAGCTAGATAGAAGATTAGTTTGTCTCTAGGTATCTGTGTTAACTGTTCCACTGACTACCCAATCATATATAGCCACTTAAGATAATTGCCAGCTAGATTAGATGATTCAGTTGAGCACAAGGTATCTGTGTGTAACTTTTACAATCTGACTACCCAAACATGTTTAGCCACTTAAGATATTGCAGCTAGATTAGATGATTAGGTTTGTGTCTCAGGTATCTGTTTGTAACTGTTCACTGACTACCCAATACAATATTAGCCACATAAGATATTGCAGTAGCTTACAGATTATTTTGTGCTTCTAGGTATCCTGTGTGTACTGTCCACTGACTACCCAAGTCATATATTTAGCCACTTAAGATATTGGCAGCTAGACAAATGATTAGTTGTGCTCTATGTAACGTGTGTTAACTGTTCCACAGACAACCCAATTCATATATTAGCCACTTAAGATATTGCAGCTAGCTTAGATGATTAGTTTGTGTGCTTCTAAGTAACTGTGTTTACCTGTTTCCACTGACTACCCAATGATGTATTGAGCCACTAAAGAAATTGCAAACTATATTTATAGATTAGTTGTGCTCTAGGTATCTGTGTGTAACTTGTTCCACTGACTACCCAATCCATATAGTAGCCCTTAAGATATTGCAGCTAGATTAGATGATTAATTTGTGTCGTCTCGGTATCTGTGTTAACTGTTCTCAACTGACTTACCCAGACATATATTAGCCACGATAAGATATTGCAGCTAGAATTAGATAATAAGTTGAGTGCTCTATGTAACTGTGGGAAACTGTTCCACAGACTACCCCAATCATATATTAGCCACTTAAGATATTGCAGCTAGATTAGATGATTAGTTGAGCTCTATTAACTGTGTGTAACTGTTCCACGACTACCCCAATCATATATTAGCCACTTAAGATATTGCAGCAAGATAAGATGATTAGTATGTGCTCTAGGTATCTGTGTGTAAACTGTTTTCCACTGACTACCCAATCATGTTATTAGCCACTTAAGATATTGCAGCTAGATTAGATGATTAGTTGTGCTTCTAGGTTCTGTGTGTAACTGTTACACCTGACTACCCAATCATGTATTATAGCCACATAAGATATTGCAGCTTAGATTAGATGATTAGTTGTGCTCTAGTATCTGCGTGGTAACTGTATCCACAGACTACCCAAACCATATATTAGCCACTTAAGATATTGCAGCTAGCTCATATGATTTAGTTTGTGCTCTAGGTATCTTGTGTGGTAACTGTTACACTGACAACCCAATCATAATATTAGCCACTAAGATATTTGCAGCTAGGTTAGAGATTAGTTGATGCTCTAAGAAACTGTGTGTAAACAGTTCCACTACTACCCAAAGATGTATTAGCCACTAAAGATATTGGCAGCTAGCTTAGATGATTAGTTGTGCTCAAGTATCTGTGTGTAACTGGAATACAACTGACTACCACAATCATCGTAGTAGACCACATAAGATATGGCAGCTAGATTAGATGATTAGTTGTGCTCTAGGTAATCTGTGTGTAAACTTTTTTCCACTGACTAAACCTAATCATATATTAGCCACTTAAGATATTGCATGCTAGCTTAGATGATTAGTTGTAGTTTCTCTATTTAACTGTGTGTTACTGTATCCACCTGACTAACCCAATCATATATTAGCCACTAAGATATTGCAGCTAGATTAGTATGATTATTTGTGCCTAAAGTAACCGGTGGTGGTAAATGTTCCAACTGAATAACCCAATCATATATTAGCATTTAAGATATTTCATGCTAGACAATAAGATGATTAGTTGTGCTCTATGTAACGTGTGTTAAACTGTGTCCACTGACTATTGACCAATCATATATTAGCCACTTAAGATACTGCAGCTAGACAAGAATGATTAGTTGTGCGTCTATGTAACTGTGGTTAACTGTTCCACTGACTACCCAATCAATCAATATTCGCCACTTAAGATATGCAGCCAAGAGATAGATGATAAGTTGTGCCTCCTAAGTAACCTGTGTGTAACTGTTCCACTGACTACCAATCATATATTAGCCACTTAAGGATATTGCAGCTAGACAAGAGAATTAGGTTTGTGCTCTATGTAACTGTGTGTAACTGTTCCACCAGACTACCCAATCATGTATTAGCCACTTAAGATAATGCAGCCCATATTAGATGATGTAGATTGTGCTCTAGGTAAACTTGTGTGTAACTGGTTCCACTGACTACCCAATCATATATTAGCCACTTAACATATTTCAGTATCTTACATGAAATTAGTTTGTGTGCTCTAGGTAACTGTGTGTAACTGTTTCCACTGACTACCCAATCATATATTAGCCACTCTAGATATTGCAGCCTAGATTAGATGAATAGATTTGCTCTAGGTATCTGTGTGTAACTGTTCCACTGACTACCCAATCATATATAGCCACCTTAAGATATTGCAGCAAGATTAGATGATTAGTCGGTGCCTCTAGGTAATCTTGTGTAACTGTTCCAACAGACTACCCAATCAAATATTTAGCCACTTAAGATATTGCAGCTAGAATTTAGATGATTAGTTATGCTCTAGTATCTGTGTGTAACAGTTACACTGACATACCCAATCATGATTAGCCACTTAAGAAATTGCAAGCTAGATTAAGAAGATTAGTTGTGCTCTAGGTATCCTGTGTGTAACTGTTTTCCACTGACTACCCAATCCTATATTAGCCACTTAAGATAATTGCAGCAAGATTAGATGATTAGGTTTGTGCCCTCTAGGTATCTGTGGTGTAACTGTTCCACTGACTACCCAAACATATATTAGCCACGTAAGATAATTGCATCTAGCTTAGGATGATTATTATGTGCTCTAGGTAATTCTGTGTGTAACTGTTTATCAGCTGACCTACCCAATCATGTTATTAGCCACTTAAGTCTATTAGCAGCAAGATTAGAATGATTAGTTGTGCTCTAGGTATCTGTGTGTAACGTTTCCACTGACTACCCAATCCATAGTATTATGCCAATTAAGATATTGCAGCTAGATGAGATGATAGTTGTGCTCTAAGGTATCTGTGTGTAACTGTTCCACTGACTACCCAATCATATATTAGCCACCCAAGATAATGCAACATAGATTAGATGATTATAGTGCTCTAGGTATCTGTGTGTAAATGTTCCACGACTACCCAATCAGTATACTAGCCACTCAAGAATATTGTCAACTAGATTAGATGGATTAGTTAGCTCTAGGTATCAGTGTGAACTGTTCCACTGACAACCCAGATCATATATTAGCCCACTCAAGATACAGCAACTAATTAGATGATTAGTTAGTGCTCAGGAATCCTGTGTGTAACTGTTTCACACTGACTACCCAAATCATGTATTATCCACTCAAGTATTGCAACTAGATAGATGATTAGATTGCGCTAGTATCTGTATAAACTGATTTCTACTTGACTACCCAATCATATATTTAGCCACTCAAGATATAGCACTAGAATAGATGATTAGTTGGTGCTCTAGGTATCTGGTGTGTAACTATTCCACTGACTATACCCAATCATGTATTAGCCACTCAAGATATTGCACACTATATTAGATATTAGTATTGTGCTCTATGTATCTGTGTGTAACTGTTTTTCCACTGACTACCCCAATCATATATTAGCCACTCAATATATTGGCAACTAGATTAGATGAACTAAATTGTGCTCTATGGTATCTTGTGTGTAACTGTTCCACTGACTACCCAACGCATATATTAGCCACTCAAGATATAGCCAACTAATTATATGATTAGTTGTGCTCTAGTATCTGTAGTAACTGTTCCACTGACTTACCCAAGTCATATATTAGCCACTCAAGATAATGCAACTAATTAGATGTATCAGTTGTGCTCTAGGAATCTGTGAGGTAACTGTTCCACTGACTACCCAATCATATATTAGCCACTCAATAACTTGCAGCTAGATTATGATGATTAGTTTGTGCACTAGTACGTGTGTGGTAACTGTTTCCACTGACTACCCATCATATATTAGCCACTTAAGAATATTGCAGGCTAGATTAGATGATTAGTTGTGCTCTAGGTTATCTAGTGTGTAACTGTTCCACTGACTACCCAATCATATATTAGCCACTTAAGATATTGCAGCTAGATAGATGAATATTATGCTCTAGGTATCTGGTTGTAAACTGTTCCTGACTAACCCAAGTCATAGTATTAGCCACTTAAGATATTGCAGCCTAGATTATGATGATTAGTTTGTGCTCTAGGTATCTGTGTAGTAACTGTTCCACTGACTACCCAATCATATATTCCACTTAAGAATATGGCAGCTTAGATTAGATGATTAGTTGTGCTCTAGGTATCTGGTGTAACTGTTCCACCACTGACTACCGAAATCATATATTAGCCACTTAAAGATATTGCACTAGATTAAGATTAGTTTGTGCTCCTAGGTATCTTGTGGTAACTGTTACACTGACTACCCAATTCATGTATTATAGCGCACTTAAGATTATTGCAGCCTAGAATTATGGATGATTAGATTTGTGCACTAGGTAGCGTGGTTAACTGTTCCACTGACTACCCCAATCATATATTAGCCACTTAAATATTGCAAGGTAGCTACATTATTATTTGTGCTCTAGTTAATCTGTGTGAAACTGTTCCACTGACTAACCCAATCATATATTCGCCACTTAAAGATATTGCAGCTAGACAATATGATTTAGTTGTGCCTCTATGAATCTGTGTTTAACTGTCCACAGACATACCCAATCATAAATATTAGCCACTTAAGATATTGCAGCTAGCTTTTAGATGATTAGTTGTCTCTAAGTTAACTGTGTGTACAGTCCACTGACTACCCAATGGAGTATTAGCCACTAAAGTATATTGCAACAAGATTATATGAATTTATTGGTGCTCTAGTATCTGTGTGTAACTGTTCCAGCTGAGACTACCCAAACATAATATTAGCCACTTCAGAACTGCAGCAATATAATGATGATAAATGTAAGTGCTCAATGACATCAGTGATGTAACCGATATCCACATGACATACCCATACCCATAAATAAGCCACTTAAGATATTGCCAGCTAGATATAGATGAATAGTTGTGCTCTATGTAAACTGTGTTTAACTTATCCACTGACTAACCCAATCATATATTTAGCCACTTATATTATTGCAGCTAGATTAGATGTAAAATTTGTAGCTCTATGTAACTGTGTGATAACTGTTCCCCTGACTACCCAATTCATATATATCCACTTAAAGATATATGCAGCTAGATTAGATGATTAGTTGTGCTCTAGGTAATCTGTGAGTAACGTTCACCTGTACTACCCCAATCTGTATTACCAAAACCCTTAAAGATATTCGCAGCTAGATAGATGATTAGTTGTGCTCAAGGAATCTGTGTGGTAAACTGTTACAGCTGACTACCCAATCATGTATTAGCCACTTAAGAATATTGCAGGCTTAGATTTGATGATTATTGTGTCTCTAGGTATCTGCGTTGTAACTGTTCCACTGACAACCCAACCATATATTAGCCTCTAAGATAATTGCAGTCTAGCTTAGATGAAATTAGTTTGTGCTCTAGGAATCTGTGTGTTAACTGTTACACTGACAGCAAACCCAAATCATATATTAAGCCACTTAAGATATTGCAGACTAGGTTAGATGATTAGTTGTTGTCTCTAAGTAACCTGTGTGTAACTGTTTCCACTGACTACCCAAATGAATGTATTAAGCCACTAAAAGAAATTGCAAAGCTCTAGCTTAGATGATTAGATTGTGCTCGAGTAACGATGTGAACTGTTTACACTGACTACCCAATCATGTATAAGCCACTTAAGATATGCAGCTAGATTAGATGAATTATGAGCTCTAGGTATCTTGTGTAACTGTTCCACTGACATACCGTACGCCAATTCATATATTAGCCACTAAATATATAGCAGCTAGCTTAGATGATTAGTTGTGCTCTATGTAACTTGTGTGTAACTGTTTCCACTGACTACCCAATCATATATTAGCCCTTAAGATATTTGCAGCTAGATTATATGATTAGTTTGTGCTCTAAGTAAACTGTGTGTAACGTTTCCACTGACTACCCCAATTCATGAAATAAGCCATTTAAGATATTGCAAGCTAGACAAATGTATTAGTTAGAGCTCTTTGTAACTGTTGTGTCAACAGTTCCCACTGACTACCCAATCATATATTAGTCCACTTAAGATATTGCAGTCTAGACAAGATGATTAGTTGTGCTCTATGTAACAGTGGATGTAAACTGTATCCACTGCTACCCAATCATATATTAGCCACTTAAGATTTGCACTAGATTAGATTGATTATAGTGCCTCTAAGATAACTGTGTGAAAACTGTTTCCACTGACTACCCAAATCATATATTTAGCCACTAAGATTATTGCCAGCTAGACAAGATGATTAGTTGTGCTCTATAAACTGTGATGTACTGTTCCACTGGACTACCCAAATCATGGATATTAGCACACATAAGATATTGCAGCTAGATTAGATGATTAGTTGTGGCTCTAGGTATCTGTGTGTAACTGTTCCACTGACTACCCAATCATATATTAGCCACTCAAGATATTGCAGCTAGATTAGATGATTAGTTGTGCTCTAGGTATCTGTGTGTAACTGTTCCACTGACTACCCAATCATATATTAGCCACTCAAGATATTGCAGCTAGATTAGATGATTAGTTGTGCTCTAGGTATCTGTGTGTAACTGTTCCACTGACTACCCAATCATATATTAGCCACTCAAGATATTGCAGCTAGATTAGATGATTAGTTGTGCTCTAGGTATCTGTGTGTAACTGTTCCACTGACTACCCAATCATATATTAGCCACTCAAGATATTGCAGCTAGATTAGATGATTAGTTGTGCTCTAGGTATCTGTGTGTAACTGTTCCACTGACTACCCAATCATATATTAGCCACTCAAGATATTGCAGCTAGATTAGATGATTAGTTGTGCTCTAGGTATCTGTGTGTAACTGTTCCACTGACTACCCAATCATATATTAGCCACTCAAGATATTGCAGCTAGATTAGATGATTAGTTGTGCTCTAGGTATCTGTGTGTAACTGTTCCACTGACTACCCAATCATATATTAGCCACTCAAGATATTGCAGCTAGATTAGATGATTAGTTGTGCTCTAGGTATCTGTGTGTAACTGTTCCACTGACTACCCAATCATGTATTAGCCACTCAAGATATTGCAGCTAGATTAGATGATTAGTTGTGCTCTAGGTATCTGTGTGTAACTGTTCCACTGACTACCCAATCATATATTAGCCACTCAAGATATTGCAGCTAGATTAGATGATTAGTTGTGCTCTAGGTATCTGTGTGTAACTGTTCCACTGACTACCCAATCATGTATTAGCCACTTAAGATATTGCAGCTAGATTAGATGACGAGTTGTGCTCTAGGTATCTGTGTGTAACTGTTCCACTGACTACCCAATCATATATTAGCCACTCAAGATATTGCAACTAGATTAGATGACGAGTTGTGCTCTAGGTATCTGTGTGTAACTGTTCCACTGACTACCCAATCATATATTAGCCACTTAAGATATTGCAGCTAGATTAGATGACGAGTTGTGCTCTAGGTATCTGTGTGTAACTGTTCCACTGACTACCCAATCATATATTAGCCACTCAAGATATTGCAGCTAGATTAGATGATTAGTTGTGCTCTAGGTATCTGTGTGTAACTGTTCCACTGACTACCCAATCATATATTAGCCACTCGAGATATTGTAGGCTGAGTAATTTGTGAGGTCTACCTATGTATGTACAACTGCTACACTAATTTGAGCAATATTTATCGACGACAAGCGAGACTCATAATTCGGATGAAATATTCTGCATATAATAAACATCTGTTTCATAAAACGTTTGTTACCCATTTTTTAAAGTTTGTTGCTCTAAATCTCTTTTTTTACATAATTTTGAACATTGCCTATTTTGACGTTCGGAAATTCAAATCAATTTTCATGAATTTAGTTTTAATAAATGGACATTCCTTAATGTAAGTTTAACTTTTCAAAATGAACTTTAAAGCTTATAACGGCAGTATTGGTAATAACATGTTTATGAGACATGATCATATAACTGTAGCGAGGAGATACTGCTTTGGCCCTCAAAAAAACCAAGTGTTTTTTAGGTTTTGTCGTGTTTTATAGTACTTTGCGACTTCCGAAAAGGATTATACTAATTTGGAAATAGGTTTTTACCGTATTAATACTAAAGCGTTCTTCATAATCCACATAAATGCTACTAGAATAGAAGAACTACCCTAAAAAATGTATACAGCTAATCACCAAGTATACCTGTATGTATTTAGTGAATAATATACATAGTTGGTTTATTACGACTTACAAGATATAATAGTTTTACATGTTCTACTTAAATTTAATGCCGGACGTACAATAACGGTTGGAAGCACTGGGGATAAGAACAGGATTATCACTTCTAACCATATTCAGGGTGGAACGAAATCATCCCGTCCACACAATATTTGAGATTACCTCGATATTTCTGTTTTGCATATAAATTGAACGTTTGCCAACTCACATAAATCTTAGGATTAACCTAAGCATATTTCTTAACTCAGAATAGGTGAAATTTCTCCTAAACTTCTTAAATATTATAGCGTTTAAACATTCTTATTGCCTAAAAATTGGGATTGTAGTTGAAATATGTGCTTCACATTCTGTCCTGCTCTTTTGGGATTTTTTTGACAAGAACATGAATTAAAGTCTTATCTTAAAAGGACACAAACAAGTCAAAATATGTAACTGCCTTTACCTGAAGAAGGGCCGATATTTATGATTCAGGTGTCAAAATGTTTTAAAATAGATTTAGCAAAATTTTGTCACTTTTTAAAATATTTTTCACGCTATACTAAGCTTGAAAAAAATTCAACCGCCCATCATATTGAAACGATATACAAAAATTTAATTATGAATGTTCCCTTGATTTGAGACTGAAAGAGGAATATTTGTACAAAATATGGGTATTTATAAAACGTGTTCCTAATTTTATGAAATGAAATGAAAAATGACTTTATTAGAGGCTAAGTTAGGACTATAAAGTCCTCTCTACCACTTAACCTCAACAAACTGAAGGGATCTTAAAAATATATGAGATACAAAAAAGATTAAGGGGACAAAATTATTTGCAATAACAAGACTTTAAAGCTAATGTCAAGTTGAATACTGGTTGCGTAGTTCATTTGCTGCGCTTAAAAACTGTTTTTTGTCAATTTTTTCAAACTGTCACAGCTATTTTATTAGTACCTATATTGAAACATTTTTACATAAAATCTGCATGAAGTTTCTTTTAGTTTAAAAAAATTATAATGCAAAAATCGTTCATGACCAATAGGCAGGGAGTGTATCGTTCGAATCAATTTTTGAAATACAACCATCCATCTTTTACTTAATCAAAAGAAAGCAGATTTTTTTACAGATTTCATAAATATCGTACATATAATACTTTTCTTGCATTTATTATCAAATAATTAATAAAATCCCATTTTTGTTATATAGTTATGTCGTATATCTACTACTTTCACACATAAATCTTTTCTGCAGTCGATGGATTCTGAAGATTTTGTGACAGAAAGATACAGTATAGTATTGTGATAAATAGTTGTGTTTTCGTTACAGTTATTTTTGTCTTTTTTACTGATTACGTAAACACCCATACAAATACATTTTCAAGATATTGGTTACCATTAGTTACACTTATTGGCTACCCTATTTCATTAATTTTATCCTAAAAAAATCAGGTTAAAACTTACCATGACATAAAAATTATGTTATTAAGTTATTCATGCAAAAAATAGTATGGACGCTGCAGTGTCATAAAAAAATTAGCTTCACAAATGAATAACCAAGAAGTGACACCGGCAAGTTAGAGAATCGCGCGTGAAAGTTTCTGGGTTTCATATAAATGGCTTCTCGTCTTTTGACATGTTATGTCCAATTTTTCCGAACTTTCAACAGTAAAGTAAACAAAAATGGACTTCTCTCACGGTATGCAATTGGAATCTGATCTTAGAATAATTTTTAGAACGCGTTGCTCTAAATATATGTATATATATATATACATATATAACTATAATATATGTATATAAATATATAATATATTATATATATATATATATATATATATATATATATGTATGTATATATTTGAATCAAACATATAGTAAAACGGTGAAAAAATACCTTAATATAACTACTGCAGGTTTTGTAAAGTCTTATTTATTGGCTTCATAATATCCTCGTGTAAGCTGTTTCGATTTTATAAACACAATATTAAACTTCTTTATTTCACTTTAGCTTACTATAACATCAGTTCATATTCTTATTTTCTGTATCGCCGTATAGGATTGCAAATAGGTATTTAGCTGGTATCCAACAATATTTTTACATTTTTAGTTTCAGAGCTGCGTTGTATTGGATAGTGTACTAGAGATCAGCTATTTTTTGGATAGACTTGGATTATTTTATTCAATCTGGTGTGTCTAGTTTTACACGTATATAAAATTAGACAGTTTAAATTTTACTTCTGCACAAACATGATACTTTCTATTCTTTTAAAAATTCCACGTGGAACATAAATATCCCAAATATGAACAAAAAAGCTTTAAAACAATATCAAAGATTAGACTGTAGTTAGTGGTTATCATACAAGACATCCCAAAAGTTCTGAATTCAGGAATTCTGAATGCCACCTATGATAGGGAAAGGTGTAAAACATTTTTAAAGTTTAGAGTGAAATAATTAAGCCTGTCAGGGAGTTTGGTAATAAAATGGCATGAGTGTATTAGTTACCTATTTATTCAAATTATAGTAATTTAGTTTTAGTTAAGTATTTTTTTAAGTAATAAATAATTTAAGAAATTTTATAACGTTTGTGGTCTACCATTGACCTGTCTTGTAATATTTTTGCCGTTAATTCAGTTTTTGCATTTTAAGAAAAAAATGTCTATCTCATTTTGTCTTTTCTCTCTCAAAGCCGTATTCATCTCACGTCAGAATTCTGGACAACGTAGGAAGCTTTAAGTTTGCCCCACAGTGCACAACCCACTGACTCAGTGACCGACACCAAATGGATAGTCAAATTTGGATGTTAACGTTTATTAATTTTGATAGACATGGAGGAATAGGTAGCTTAACAACTGATTTCAACCGTCTCTTTTAAGTGATGCAAAATTTGTTTCTTTCGCATAAGTTAACTCAGAAAAAAACAGAAATGCAAAACGAAATTTTCATTAATGAAAAAACTGAAATATTCTTTCTTCATTAACTAGTGATGACACTCCGTCTAACGCTCAAAAAATTAAATTCGTAAGGGCTAGTTTTATAAATATATGAGTACGTTAATACCATAAACATAGACTATTAATTAATAGTATGTTGCAATGTTTCCTTGTGCATCTGCTGGAATACTGCGTAACTACATCAGTGTTTTGAAAATTAAATATCCATATTAATCATGCATGTTTCAAATTAACGACTTCATTTTAAATCTGCCTTTCTTTCGAATGGGCAGGAATGGAAATATAAACATATTTTTTTTATTATTTAGTGATTGTGATTATATAAATTTATTATTCTCAGTAACAAAAGATATCAAAATAAGATATGTAACTTGAAATTTCAGTAAAATCTTCAAGGATTCTATAACACTGTAAACATTCATCCATGTAGGCCTAAGGTAAGTTAAGCAGAACATTGAAAACATTAATCCTCTTAAAATCAGTGATAAGGGTAAAAGTATTTAGATAAAGTAAAATCTGCTTCGTCTCAAAGTAAATACGCATTGCTGAAGAAATAGTACATATATTTTATAAAGTGAATTACACACAATAAATATACCTCACCATTAGGACTGTAAGTTGAAAACAAAATAGAGGTTTCCTTAACTCAAGAAATGTCAACAGGTTCTTGGTAAGCTACAAAGCTGCCATATCTCATCCTTACTGAAAATTAAATGTTGTATTTCTTCACGAGTAAATAATTACTTGTAACTTCTAGAATTACTTTTATTGTTAATCAATGAATAATCTTTCACTAACAATATGAAACAACCTTATTATGTATTTATCAAGCCCCATCCATGAACTATGACAGTTTTGCATCATTATACTTTGGCACTCTGAACTTCTGAAAAGAATCGTCTTCGATTGCCTTTTATTTAAATAGAGTTTTAACGGGATATAATAAATTATCACATTGTTCATTGCTATTGTTAACTTATGTTACATTTAAAATTTAATAAGGGAAGCTAGCTAAAAAATTTAAAAATTGCAATAACAATAAAGAAGTATTACTTTCTAAACCCAACTCAAAATATTCAATAAAACATAATTATTTAACATTTAGGTGGTAGTAATTACCTCGATCTCAATAGGGATATCATATTGCAAATTTAATTACGTGATATTACGATCTTGGCTATTAACAACATTTTACGAACACAATATCTGTAATTTACGATTATATCTTATCACGTATTTTTTAACACTTTTCTGATATTGGTTCAAAACAGATATTTATAAATTGTAGTATTGCAATTTAAATAAACTATATATCATAAAATGTAGCAAATCAATTGGGTTTCGAAAACCGATCTCTATATTAAAATGCTACATATTATTCAGCTTCATTCCTTAAAATGCCACATAAGACTTGAATATTTCTCAATAATTTCTTCTATGATCTTAGTAATATACAATAACAGATTTCGTACATAGTTACGACATGCAAAAGACCTCTCTTTAAATAAATAGTGAAGAAAATTGTATTATTAACATATTACGAATATAAAACTCATAGTTTGTTCAAATATTTTGGCACAAATCAAATTTTGACTCTCAAAACACACTTCACATAAAATTGTTAAACATTTCGTATTTACTTTATTCTACTACTAAACTGAAATTCAAATTAACGTGGAAATGAATATTTTTTTTACAACTATCTTATATTTAACAATAGTAGTTGCAATAAAGCACTTACTATTACTGGACAGAATTGCGTACTTAGTAATATCATTCTGGCTTTAAAACATTTTCCTAAAGCAGTTGAAAAAATTACCCGTTACATTTCGATAATATAAAATTCTGTTTATTTATCATTTCTGTTTTCACTCTGAATATGGTATTCTACGTTAGGACAAATCGTAATTAAATCGCAGAATGAACCCGAAGATGAAGGGGAGGGGATGGAGTAGGTGAAGTGTCATTACACCGCTCTGATTGGCTACAGGCCTGGAGGCTGACAGTTCAGGGAAGGAAACTTCTCAGTGGTGTTACGGCATGATTAATACTCTATCCTTGACAATTAAAATCGGGCAATCCTTAGTGAGTTTTTGATGCACATATAAAATATATTTCTTTGTTAGTCATAGCAAATACAAGGTAGAACGACACAACACTGTGACGCTTGATAGGTTGCCTTCAAAAGTTCTAAACTTTATCGCTCATTTTATTCCAGAGACGTCACGCGGAAAGATAGACAGTTATGCAGAAAAGGAGATTTCTACATCCCGGCAGACAAATTGGGTCAGCCTATTGAGAGTTAGATATCTATGCCGCCCAGGCAAATTACGAGGATGGACATGCATCATTACATAACTCCTCTTGTCCATATAAAAACGACGTTTCATGTAAAATTTGATGTATACAGATAAAATTTATCTCGATAAATCTTATGAAATTATACATTCAAGTATTTTTTAATTTGTTATATATTTTCATAGCAGTCTTAAAAAAAAACTTGATAAGCCAGAAAGCACTATCCATTTTCAGTATTATCGGAGTACACAAGCATGCGCTAAAGTTAGATAGTTTCACTGAACTTTTAACATTGGTTTTTTACTCATTACTTTCATATTTCCTATTACTTTTTTTATTTATGAATAAAATCTCCGTATGTTTAAATCTCACATAACTGTACTTATTCTGATATTTTATTATTTACATTATTGTTACCAATAAATTTTTTTTTAATATTCAATAACGCTCTGCCTCATCTCATAGAGTGACAGGCGTCGCCCTCGAGTTTAAGGCCTCAAAAACTCTCTTGAAATAAGCATTGTTTCACGAGGTTTGAAATAGAAAAAACTATTTCAGTATAGTTATATTATTCGAGTCCGAAAGAAGCCGTTAAGCCACGAGTAGAGGCATAACCATGCAATTCCTGTTATTTTCTTAAAATTTTCTATTTTTACTATTTTTTTGATTATTCATTTCTTACCAATTATATAAATAATATCTCACCTCAGTAATACTTGCATTTAAGAAGTAGACGATGCCTATGTTGACTTGTTTGCACGCCACAAAGGCACTTGTGTCAGTTTTTAAGGATATATACTGAAAGAAAAACATAGAAGCTCATCTATTGTCCTTTCATCTCAAGTAATATGGTCGGGAATAATGGACAACACTACACTAATAAGAGTAGTATGTCTAGCTATCCCTATATTTCTTTGTTGTTGCTGTTTATGCAACTTATAATTTAAATAATATTAAAAAAAATGTTATTCCTATCTGTTTTTAAGTTTTTTCAATGGGTTGTCTAATAATAAAACTGAAATAACAACTGAAATAACTATTCCAAAAATAATGCCATAGTGCATAATTTTAGGGATGAAACTATTTTAAATATATCTCTCACTCACTAAGACGAATCATAAAATCTCAGATAATCAAGCTATAACGATACTTAATTTATAATAGCTCATAAATAAGGATTTATTATTTTCTGCTTTGTATTCTTGATGGAAGTGAGTAGGTTTAAATGGAAAAGATATTTTTCATACTTCCACATTTAATTTATGTTAAGAACTTAATAAGGCTGTTTCAGATTATTACGTGTTTACCAATCAAGGAACTATTGACGTTGCAAGTAAAACTTCCTTGTGATGAAGGAACATAAGCGATGCCACTTACAACACCCAATCTCCAGTAAGGATGAGATATGGCAGCTTTGTCACTTACCAAGATCCTGCTGACGTTTCTCAAGTTCAGCAAAGCTCTATTTTGTCATCAACTTTCAGCTCTAATGGTGATGTATGTTTATTGTGGGTATTTTACTGCTTAAACTATATTCAACTTTTCCCCAGTAATACTTTGCCATTTTGAGGCTGCATCAGATTTCAAGTGAATGACTCTGCTAATTTTAAGAGAATGAATTTATTCTTAATCATTATTAATTTATTTAACGACACATACCTTCCTGGTTGATGTTATAATGATTAAAATTCCTATAATCATTAACTGTTATTCTAGACTTGGCAGTTTTGACGTCTTTTGTCACTGAGAACACAAATATAATCTCTATAAATGATATAAAATGCAAAGTCCTCACCCACCATAATCGCCTTCCTAAATAATAATAATATATTTATTTTGTTAAACAAGCATTAGAAGAGCTACAAGGCAACTACAGCAGTAAAAACTTAACTTAATCTAAATGCCAGGCCTGACCAGTACAATGCAGCTTAATGATGAATCAATGATAAAAAAGCATGTAAGATGAGATAAAGGTGAAGCCTCTAAGGCCAAACTTGTGTTGAGGTACAATTTAAATTAAAAAAAATTGTAATAGGCTTATAGAGAGAGGTTTACTAAATCTAGCACACGTACATGAGTTAAACAGACAAAAATAAAGCTGAGTATTAACGATCAAAATTTTAAAGGGTTTAGAATGGGTTACAATCCCTAAAGTAATTGTAATATTTTTTCTGATTCTCAACGTCCTGAAAAGATTAAATTGGAAGTGTAATTGTCTTATGCTCTTAAGAGACAAATAAAATATTTCTAATGAATATCAACATTCCAAAGGGATTAAAGATGAAAAGATACGTCTTTTGGGGTTGCAGCCTCAAAAACAACTATACTTTTTAAATTCCCGGTGTCTTAGGCAGGTAAAACGTGACACACTCATGTCTCATGACTTAAGTAAAAAACAAAGCATTTTCGTGAAAAGAAATCAACCATAAGGGTTTTAAAAGGATTGCTACACTATCACTTTTGAAGAACTACATTTTTGTTTCGCAACATGTTAATGCCCTAGAACGGTCAAAATTTACATTCGCTTGCCTTATGCTCACACCAGACAAAATAAATGATATTTTATGGAGGTTTAAATAAGCACGTAAACAGTAGAAGATCTAAATTATGTTATTGAGCTGCCCGCTAGTAAGAAAGGTAAAATTTGAAACACATATGTGTATTGTGGTCTCAACGGACAGTGCATCAAAATTCAATCCCAATTTACCTCAGATCACCAGAAAAAACATACTAATTGGTTCAAAGGGCAAAATTCCATATAAACTCAACATCAAGGAACTTGGCCAAACGCGTCTAAATTTTTAAACAACACATTGAAGAAATATTTAGTTCATGTCATCTGTATTTGTTATTATTTGACTGTTTATTAACTTTTGTTTGTATTATGTTCTTTTATATTTTATACAATTTATGCACTTTAAGACGGTTTTTACCAAAATATGATGTCATTGTTTTAAAAATAATTTTATTTGTATAGTTATATATGTATATACATATAATATATTATGTATAATATATGCTAATAGTGGAACAATGAAAATTCTACTACAGCGTCTGAAATATAATTGATTAGAAACAGAAGTGTTTCTAAAATACTTTCTGGCTACGAACCCAATGGTCTTTAAAGTAGCGAAAAATCCCAAGTTGTAACATTTAGAATGTTATTTCGTTATGAAGCTCGAGCTAGTGATTATTTCCATCTTAATATTACGCTAATTGAAATATCATTCCGTTTATTGAATGTCTTCGATTTTTGTACCAAGAAATATTGGTTTTATGTAATTGTTCTTATGGTTAGTTAATTTAGCTGATTTTATTATAAAGACGAAGTTGCTATCTATATATATAAGACGATGTTTTCATTTCATTAAAAAATGTTATTACACATATAAAAAAATTTACAAAGATATAGATACAATTCAAACAGCATTAACCATGAATTATGAAATATTTACAAACTTATAAATAAATAAATAATAATACAATTTTCAAACAAACAGTTTTCTAAAATTAAACTGACATAAACAGTCTTAGTCTCTGAGTGTATTAATGCATTGTTAATATTGAGAAGTAAGCCTAGAGGAAATATATCACGCAACACATAACAAATTCTTAAACTTAAAACTATAAAAACTCTTCTTTAAGGGAATTTACATGACCTTTCCAAGAAATTTGAGTCAATGGTGAGTCCAAGGAATTTGTATCCATCCACGTTTTAAATTTGTTAAGGTTACAAATGTTACTTGTAGAGCACATAAAACCATGTATAACATACATGATACTTAAAGTTACTTGTATCTCGGAGGTTAAATGTAATAAATTTAGTTTTTTCACTTTGTAGTCAGAGTAAAACAATGCTGTATCACCTTCAAAAGCTGTATACCACTTAATCTGTACCACAAAACTGTATACCATTACATACATAATTTATATACACCAGGGAAAGAATTGGACCCGGAACTGAATCGAGGCACACAGGATTCAACTGTTTAAAAATCAATTTATACTTTCTCTTCATAATTTTAAGCAAGACGAAGCAACTAATCTTCTAAAATCCTTCAATTGAATAAATCTATTAGAACTGGAACTAAATTTTGTGAATTCACGTTCAAATGTTATTGCTAATGTTATCGCATCCAGACTATTTATTGTGTTTTGAGGATTTTATTGCATTTAAATCTTCAAATTTGGTTGTCATAGTAAAACCACAGAGTTTTGTACATTTTTACTGGAAATAATCTACTAAACACACGATTTTAGAGTATTAATAATTTAGTTTTTATGGTTTCGATGTATTTATGAAACATTTTTAAATTATGATGCAATATATTTTTAATCGGTAATTTTGTGTGAACTATCCTTTTCTATTTTAATCATCTAATTTTTTTTCGATCTTCTCCAATCAGATCACATATTATTTTCTGCTAATCTCAAAAATTTGCAGCCCAATCCTAAATTGTTTTCAAATATAATCTGTTTTCTCATTTCTCATATTGACTTTAAACTTATTTGTAAATTATCTGTAGTATTATTTCAATTTATAATCATAAGGTATAGCAATCCTTATTTTGTAAGTAATTTTCCTTATGGAAACGCTCCTCTGCCTAAATTACCTGTTATTTAAGGCGTTTAATTGCATAAGCACTTTTTAATTGCAACAATCTTTTTTCACTTATTTATGGAATTTTTTGAAATATTAATAAACAAATGAAATGCATGTAAGACCGAATTCTCATTGTATACTTATGCCCAGTACGACACACTTTGAATTCTAATTCTAACTTACCAAAATGAATATTTAAAACATCAAGAATTTTAGATTTTTGATTTCAATATTTCCGGTTAAACAAAAACTCGAATGATCTGTAATGCCAAGATGCAATATTAAAGCATAGTATTTTTAACGTAACAGATGATTTTATTAAATATAAAAAACGTCAGCAATGACATAATATTAACGTTTATTTCTACTGTAGGTCCTTCTCAACGCAACATGCTATCAATTGCTCAATATCAATGAAGAATTGTGCTACCGGCTCGCCATGCAGCCTGCACATTGCGAGGAGGACGAAGTCCACGCTATCTGTGCGGCAAGTGACTTGGAAACAGTCGGCCATTATTTATTTCAGTATAATTTCACAGCCCACGTTTTGCGAGAGGAGCGGGAGACTCTGCAGCAACACCTTCAACTTTTACTGACCCCAGAAAACTTAGTAGGCGAGATGCTGGAGAATGAGTCCATCTGAGAATCGCTGTCGGAATTTGCAGACAAAGCACTAGTGAAGCTCTCAGAAGCATTGAAAAAGAGGAACCACTTTGAGGGCTAGAGAAGAGCCTATAAATAGCCAGCACACCCCTGTGAAGTAATTCTTGACGGTGGCGATCCCACGAAGGAGTTTGGATGAAATAAATGTGGTTTTGGTGGTGGTTTTAGTCGGTATGTAGTACCACAGGTGGTCTATCAAAGATTTCCTCACCTGTGTGGCTTCCTAAAAAATCACACACATAAAAACACACGCAAAATAATAGTTTTGTATAATAAAATAGAATATTTTTATATTTAATAGGAATTTAGACACTTAGAAAATATTGCTTATATTGATCAAAGCAAATAAAAATATGTAATTCTGATTGAAATTGCATTGAAAAATAAAATAAAAGTATCTCTATAAAGAAACAGAAACATCTCAAATCAACTCCGTCATTTATAAGAAAATTCCTTGCCCCTTGGTCCTTTCTCAGAAGAATCTTTCCGCTCCTTATCCAAAGATAAGTGTAGTTGTTTTTGACACCTGGCTGGAGAGAGACACTTCTATACATGCACCACCTCCACAAATGCTGATATTAAACCTATATCATGGGTCTTATGATTACGCCTGACCCGTCGATTTTGTAGCAGAGTCTCCGCATCTAGGCTCCGGACCATCCTGAAGATTATTCCCAGAGGATTTCCAGTTCCATCGCTTGCACAAAGCCGACGACAAGCGTCGACCATCATGTTCGGAACTCCATGTATCTCAAGTGTGTTACGAGTGAATATTGTTCAATGACTTCCAGTTGCGAGACTAGTCTACTACCGGTTTACGAAGCGTACAGTTTTCCTGCCCAAGACTCTCTACTGTTTCTGCGAGTTCTTCATTCCAAGAATTCAAAGAAGCTCCAAGACTCTTTTCCACTCTTTCAAAGTCGTCCAAAATCTCCGTGACGAGATTAAAAACATTGTCAGAGACCACGATACTCTTTGTCTCAAAACAATACACTTACGCTGTGTCCTAGAGCAAGGGTCACAAAGCAACGCATCGCCCTGTATGAACAATGTAAATGATTAAATAATTAATGTCATCAGGGTTCAGATTAACGTATTTACAACAAATATTTAATTATAATAATACAAGTATACATTTATATATTGAAAATTCGCCACTGATTTTTAAACGCGGCTGTTCACGTCTTTCCTACGTCTAGTCTGAAACATAACTGAGTTTTTTTGCATACGAGACTTTATTGCAGATGCATGTCAAACTTTAAGTCTATAGCTGGTATCATTGTCAAAGAACTAATTTTTTGAGGTATGATGCATATAATATATGTCTGCATATGAAATCTGTCTTGAGATACTGTGCCAGAAGATATATTCACATTTTTATTCATTAAGTTTGGTCTCATAGCAGTGTTTATATAAAACAAATTCTGCACACTTAGTGATGATAGTTTATGTGTCGGGGTAGGTCAGTTACATGAGGTACTCTGTCATATGTTAAAGTGTTATATGATGGTAGTCAGTTTGATTATAAATTTATTTATTCAGATTATGTCGTTCTCTCAACCAAATTCCATGTAGTGGCATAGTGGATTGAAATCGGTTTGTCTATATAAGTCTATAGGTCAGTTCTTCCTAAAGATATCGTGCGGATAGACAAACATACAGAAATTACGTTTCCAGCCCCTCAGTAATACTAAGCTAAAAAGATTTATTCCTTATTAATTAATTATTCTCGTAACACAGACTAAACATATATGTAAACAATACATCCGACACCATTGATTGCCCGACAAGGTTACTATTTCAGCCCTTATTGACTTTACAAGTAATATTTCCTCGAAAGTAAGGGGCGGAAGCGATACAACTTACAACACCCGATCTCCAGTAAGGATGAGATATGGCAGCTTGGTCACTTAACCAGATCCGGCTGACATTTTTCAGGAAAGCTCTATTTTGTCGTCAACTTGAGGCCTTAATGGTGAGTTATGTTAGTTGGAGGCATTTAATCCTACAAAAGGTATTCACCATTTATTGAGACGTATGTTTTCTCTTTCCGTCGAAAGTCAATACTATCCCTTTGACAACTTTTAATAACAGCCCTGGAGTTGATAGATTTTTTATATATATATTATTGTAAATTTGTGTGGTTACATTATTGAAGCAATTTTCTTATTGAAATTCAACACGTAAGTCCTCTTAAAAATAAAAAAAATGTATTATTGGAGTGTTTTTTTTTTTTTTTAAATTTTTGTGGTTTTTGTCATCGTTGATTTAAGTTTTTATTTTATTTCTGGAGTTTTAAATAATAATTATAAACATACACTCTTGTTAATAAGTAAAGAATATCTTTTTCATTAATTTCATCTAATTTATATTTAAGTTTACATTTTTAATACATATGTGTAAAGCAAAAAAAAAATTATAAAGTAAGATTTAATTTATTTTAAACATCCTGTTCTCTTTTTATTTTAACTTTGCGATTGAGTGTTGTGTAATTGTTTAATTGTTTGAATCATTTAAAGAGTTTCGAATGGTGTTCATACTATATTTTCTCCTCACTGGAGTTGAAGTTTGTAATACATAATAACAATAATTAGGCGATTTAAAATAAATCAAAAATTATATACAAGTGTTTTTATATTATTCAAAATATCTAAATATTATGTTTTAAATCCAAAAGTAGTACAACATTCTTGAGACAACAGGCATTGTGAATTACATTTAAAATTTTATTTTTTTTTAGTTTTTTTTTTAATTTTAATTTTATAAGCTTATAATTGTCAAGATGAGAAAAAAGAATCCATTGAGGAAATAATCCAAAAAATTTTCAAACCAGAAATATTTGATAGAAGAAAATCATTTTTAGTCTGATTAAATGTTTGATCATAAGTTTTATATCTGAAAGTCATCTCAGGTAACAAGTTCAGTTTTTTTTTATTTTCGCAAATGATATTCTCAAATCAAAATCTCATAGCATGTATAAATCCGTTCAACTACCATTTTTTATTCACCACATTTTTATCTCCAAATTGATTTCACCAAATTATACAACTTAAATAACAACCGAAACAATAATAATAATATTATCTTTATTTCCTCTGGTAGTTGAAAATAATCTACATATTTATTGTATTTACTCATATGCTGTATTAAAATACTAACGAATGCTTCGAATCTTAGTTAAATATTACATATTTCTTAAAATTTGTACAAGATTTAGCAATAATCCAAACCGTGCGTGTGCTCCTAATTTATCTTTATCAATTCCAGGAACGCTGGTAATACATCAGAATTTGTGGAGTTTGTCCCCGTAGGGTGATTTAAGAATTCAACGCAAACTGTAGTTCATACGTCGTTATAGATTCAATCATATCTTAATTATATATACCTTGTAGAATATTATCGTAATAGACATAATAAAGATATTATGGAATAATGTCATAGTTTTTATTTACATTTATATAGAAAACATGAAGGTAAAAGTAAGTTAAATTTGTCTTTTGTATGTTACTAAACCTCAAAAATAGACTGTATTTTTAAATAGGATTTTTCCCTTTTTATTTTCACCTCGATCCTAATAACTCAAGTTGATTGTTTTTAATACTTTCAGGATACAACGAATAACAGTGGTTTCTACCTAGAAGTCTTGACTTAATCAAATCACTTTGGTTTTTTATCTTCTCCATAATATCAGAAATAATGAGACATAATTATTTTGATGCGTTTAATTCCGGATCTATATCCTTCGGGATTTTAGTTATTGTCTCTAGTTATTATATCCTAAATTGAGACATATTAGAGCTCATTAAATCAGAGAATGAGCCCAGGATGAAGGGGAGCGGATGGTGTAGGAAAAGTGTCATTACACCGTGCTGATTGGCTACAGGCCTGGAGGCTGGGAGTTGGAGTACAGGGGAAGAAACTGCTCAGTGGTGTTACAGCGTGATTAATACTCTATCCTTGATACTTTACATCGGGAATACTTTATTTATTTTTAATTAAAGATAGAAATTCTATTACAAAATGTATTTTTGGTTCAAAGGCAAAAAAAAAAAACTAGTAACGTTTGGAACTGACGTGATAATTTACAGAAATCTCTTAAAGTTAAATAAAACACAAAAGTTATGCTTTCATACATTTCTTGAATAAGAATGCAACTAAAACCTATGCACAGGCTTATATAGACAATGGGGCATTGATTTTTGAGGATATATGTAGTGAAAGTTAGATTAATTGCACGTGTCAGAAGATATGTGTTACTTAAAGACAACACACTTACATAATTTATCATTTAGTTGGACTGGAATTGAACCCTTGTTATACCTATCTGGTTTCACAAATTTTGTTATAGTATCTACCAAAAGGATTTGATTTCATCTTCTTAATAATTAATATATAAATCATCACCTGTACCACGCAATGCACAATACCTGCCGTCCAAAGAATGAAGTAATACTTCATGCATTTAAAATATAATATATATACATATACAATACATATACCATTGAAAATTGATTATCGTCATATAATATAAATGTTAACTTTAGTGAGAAGAAAATAAGGTACGAATACCAATAAAACACCTTTAAATAATTCAAGGAATTATAAAACACTATACAAACCCGAAGCACAAAGTCTTACAATAAGGGTAATGTATGAATAAAAAACATCCTACTTTCATAGTGTTGGTATTAAATATGCTTTTAAATATAAAGAATGTCGTTTTGTGAAATAAATATTAAGTTTTTATTAAAAAGAAAATAATGATTGTTAAATTGTGTTTTAAACTTAAGAAATAAGTAAAAGAACTTAAAGACACTACAAAACCCACCCTTAAAAGTGTAAGAATAAAATAAAATCATTCACTTGATAGTCAAATCTTTTAACTCCCGTAGCAGTATTAAAAATTGTCATCGGGGTAAGGTATTAAAAATATAAGAAAAATATTCCTTAATAAATAGTAAATACCTCTTTGAGGATAAAATATCTACAATAAATATAATAGGTCACCATTAAAGTCTGACAACAATATAGAGCGTTCCTGAAGTCGAGAAATGTCAACCGGATCTTGGTAAGTGACAAAGCTGCCATATCTCATCCTTACTGGAGATTGTGTGTTGTAAGTGGCATCGCTTCCGTTCCTTCCTCACGAGGAAATATTACTGCTATCGTCAAAAGTGGCTGAAATAGTAACCTTTTTCTGACAATTAAAAGCGGGTGTATTGTTAAATATATTTTAGTTTCTAATAACCTATATTCATTTAGGTTTAACTAAGGTTAGGATTATTTTTATTTCGGGCCCTCTGTATAACGGCAGAATATTTTGAGAATGAACTGACGTATAGACCTAACATTTTGCAATGAAGTTTTATTTGTATACAGCCAAAACCGAAATTGTTTGAGAAAAATGTACCAAAATTAAGATAAATACCATTGCAGAGAGGTTGGATCCCTTTTATAGATCTTAGATTCTGAGTTAAGATGGAGGATTATCATTCAGTGATGTCTCGATGACGACAATATTTACAAGGAAAATGGTAAGATTAGTTTATAAAGTCAAATGCCCACAATAAACATATCTTACCATTAGAGCTGTAAGGTGACGACAAAATAGAGCTTTCCGGAACTTGAGAAATGTCAGCCGGATCTTGGTAAGTGACAAAGCTGCCATATGTCATCCTTACTGGAGAGTTGTTATTGTAAGTGGCATCGCTTCTGATACTTCTTCACGAGGAAATATTACTTTTAACGTCAATAATAACTTGAAGGTTATACTGCAAGTACTCTTTAACAAGTGGAAAACAACCTTATTAAGTATATATTAAATCCTTATTAATGGACTATTATACTTTAAGCATTTTTGTACTAAGCTTTAAAAATCGTCCTTGTGAATGAGATAAATATTTACAATAATTTTAAACCTGTTGAAAAGACTTTTAAATAAAAATATTTATGCAAAGTTCTTAGGGAACTACGATGGTAAGAGTGTCTATATTATACTCTTTGCATGTATTCTAAAAAAAATTTAACCGCCTTTGCAACGTTCAAACAAAATAACACAAACAATTAGTTACGAGTGTGAGTGGCACAGAAATGAATATTAAAGCTAAGGAAGAAATGCGAAATATTAGCCAAACGTAAATAGTCTGAATTTAGAAACAGAAAACAAGTAACGTAGACTACCAGGTATTGTTTGATAAAAGCTTTACTGGGCTTTAAGAACTATTTTCGTACAAGAATAATGACGTCTATTTCCTCGTATACACCAAGTAATATATAGCCTACACAGCCTTTTTAACTGAAAAACACATTCCACTGTGAGCTAATAAATTCCAAGAATTCAATCGTGTAGGCCTATATACTAAGACATCACTTTACGCGTATATACTTAGAATCATTAGGATTACAAAATTTAAATAAAGTGTAATATTAACATAAGGGTATTTGAATATTAATAGTTGGTTTAATTATAATATATTTCTTTTACATGAACTGTTGAACGGATAAGCAAATTATAATATCAGTATTTACTTAATTAAATATACTATGTACAACAGTTATATTAAGATTTATTAACAAAACCTACTGAACCTGAATGGATCATTTAAGAAGTATTCATTTATAAACACTACGATAGGTTGATCTTAGGCTCAAATAAGCCAGTTCTCGTCTTATTTGTTCACCTAATTGAATCATCTTATTTACAGAACACGTTACTGGCTGAGTTGTAGGAAGGGACTGGAACACTGTATTACTGTCTTTTTGACTACCTGTTTTTATGTTTGAAATCTTTGAATGCTAAGTAGTTTCAGATGATTCTCAATTTTTTTCCAATGATCGTAGAAATATATATTCGGAAAATCTATCTATAACACCTTACCTGTAAGAAGGTAAAATAAAGATTCGAGCCAAACCAATATTTATGTATTTACTCAAACGTTTCGTTTCATTATCATGACAATGGTTAGCGTATACATTATTTTATATTACTGAAAACAATATTTTATATTGCCATATGGATAAAGAATTTCTTTTATGTAATACAATTTGTTAAAAACAAATATTTTCCAGTATACTATCATAAAGTAACAGTTACCCAAGGTTTTGCACGTGATGTCATATTAAAGAACAGATATGCCACATCCATATCCGTTTTTAAAGTACGTGAGGACTACTAGAGGTATTAAAATCTCCTGTTACATTTTAAAATTATGTTAATCCCAAATCCTCTGTCGTCTCAAAGTGGCAAAGCATTGCTGAGGAACGGGTAAATATAATTTAAGTAGTAAAATACCCATACTAAACTTAAATCACCATTAGGGCTGTAACTTGATGACAAAATAGAGCTTTCCTGAACTTGAGAAATGTCAGCACGATCTTCTTAAGTGACAGAGCTGCCATATCTCATCCTTATTGGAGATTATGTATTGTAAGTGGCATAGCTTTTGCTACTTTTTCACTTTTTGTAATGTCAATAATGATATTAGTTTATTTCTTCATAAAGTGCGCAACAACCATATGGTGTTAATATTAAATTTACATTCTTTAACTATTATAAATTAGGTATCATTATAGTATGCTTCTCTGAGCTTGTAAGATTCGTCTTGACGAGTGAGAGGTTGGAAGGTATATTATATATAATAGTTTCCTCACTGAACTTGTATACGCTATGGCATTGATTTTTAAATAGATGTTTTGGATTATGTATGAGTTTTATAATTATACAAAATTTTGAAAGAACTCACAATAACTATAGGAATAAAGAACTATCACTTAGAAAATCTTATTACATACTCGTACATACCAAACAACTTAAACTTAAAATTATGGTTTAAAAGGTGGTATTGAACTCCAGCTTAATAAAAATATCAAATAATAAATGATTGATTATTTGCTATTCTCTTTCCTTCATTTACGCTTTCTTCAAACTCTCTTCCGTTCTACAAAGCTGGTATCCAAAAGTATCCTGATGTTCTTCCTCTTTGTCTTGTTCCTTCTTATCAACTCTCTCACCAGTATTCTCAAGCTCTTGAACAATTCCTAATTAGCCATTTTATTTCTTTTCTCCTACTGCAAACCTCATACTCTAAACACACTTCCCACATCCTCGAGAAATTTATCATGCCTCTAAAATACGTTTGACGTTTGATGGCAGTGCTGTCACTGTATGGGATTTTGCTGAGAGTTATTTAATATTTTAACATTTCTCCTGTTGGTAACAATGATGACAACACTAGAAAATAGCAGCATAGATAAATTTGTATAAAAACTGAGTTTAATTATATACTATTGTATCACGATAAAATTGTATTCGTATGAAGTCACTGAAATATAAATTTAGCGCATTCTTGTATACTCGGATACTACACCGAACCATGTGTAGTATCCTCTTGCTTATCGAAATGTTTAAAGAATGATAAGAAACCTAATTTATTAAAAAATATAAGAATATATCGTGCGTTAAGATATATCATGATATATTTCATCTTTACGCTTAAAAGTTTTCATTAAACTTCATTTCTGTGTAGACAAGAATGAGTAATATGATGGTGAATGTCAATTCATGTATAGTAGTACCTGAGCGTTATTCATATCTATCGCTCACCCAATTTGTCTGCCGAGAACGTAGAAATCTTGCTTTCTGTATGATTGTCTGTATATCTTTCCACATGTCATCTCTGGAATAAATATTTTACTTGCAACCTATTAAGTGACAACTTTAATGACCTCCTACCTGGTATTTACTGTGACTAACAAACTTAATTATTTTTTTCCCAACAATTTTGAAACTCAGGTAGTCCTGAGCTGACTCATATTTCTATTTTGGAATTTAAAAACTACTTGAGTTTCTTGAAACAGAATCCAAATGTTCGTTAAAAATAAATTCAAGATTCCCCCATTTTAACTGTCAAGGATAGAGTAATTATCACGTCATAATTCCACTGAGCAGTTTCTTCTCCTGAACTTCAACTGTCAGCCTCCAGGCCTGTAGCCAATCAGAGCGGTGTAATGACACTTTTCCTACTCCATCCGCTCCCCTTCATCTTGGGCTCATTCTGGGTGTTGATGAGCATTTGTCATAATGTAGAGAACCATATTCAGAGTGACAACAGAAATCACCAATTAACAAAATTATACGTTATCAAAATGTAACGGGTAATGTTTTTAACTGTTTTAGGAACTTTGTTTAAGGTCAACGTGATACGACTAAATACAAAAGTCTGTTCAATAATATAAATTCCTTTATTGCAACTAATATTGTAAAATATAACATAGTGGTACAGAAAATATTCTTTTCAAGTAAATTTGAATTTAGATTTAGTAGTAAAATAAATTAAAAATTAAACTTTTACCATTTTAATGTGAAGTGAGTTCAGGGAGTTAAACTTCGTTTTACGCCAGAACAGTTGGACTAATTATAAATTTGATATTAATAATAATAAGATTTATTTAAAGGGACATATTCCACATGTACAATTATGCATAACATATCTAATAGTACATCACTATGATCAAGAGAGATATCATTGAGCAATGTCGTAGTCTTATGTAAATTTTCAGGGAATGAACTGAATAATATGTAGCATTTAAGGATTATTACAAATAGTTATTAAAGCTTTTTACAAATTACGGTTAGCCAAGTTTATACTTTCATTTGAGTCTTGAATCACAAAACTTTATGAAAAACTGTAAATATTTTAGAATACTTGCTACATAAAGGAAATATATCTATTAATATAATACGTGTATAGAAATCAAGTAACGTTTAGTTGTATAGACATATACGAGTACGTTAAGCATTAATATAAATAACATTAATTAGGTTTTGATAAAAAAGGGATGCAGTCAAAACTCTTCTTATGTAATACTTATACATTACTTGTACAGATAGAATTACATGATATTTGATGAAAAATAACTAAGTAAATAGTAATTAAGAACAAAAATTATAAGGTTAGAATAATACTTTATTCAAGAAATAAAGGTAACAGATATATTAAAAATAGTTTTTTAGAAAAGAATTATAGGAAACTATAAAGCTATAGGTACACAAAATCATATCGTTCATCCGTTTCATTCATTCCCCTCTTAGCTGCACGTAATAATGTTTCAGGATTAACAGTTTCACTAAACTCTTGCCCAGGAAACTTTCCCCTCAAACCCCAACAAGTTAGAGCATTTGTGGTTGCCTTGCCAGGGTATCTCGATTCGTGATAAAGCCCACGATCGAAACTCTGATCGATTGAAAATTTAGTGTGAATTCAACATACATTTTTAGGAAGCAATTTTTGACAAATATTAGAGTAAGGATTTATGTAAATAAATATATTAGGCGATGGAATAAAACGATAACTTTTAGTTATTACAGTAGTGCTAGTTAAAGTTGCCCTAAGTCTTATGAATGAATACTTTACAAATAGTATATTCTAGTTTAGTTGGTCTGGTAATGAACTTTAATTTAATTGTAGATATATATATATATATATGATATATATATATATATATATATATATGTATATAAATATATATCTGTATTGAATAAGTACTGTTATTGTAATTTGTTTCTTTGTTCAAATATATTTTTACCAGTTAAATATATTGTTAAATCTACTGTTATACTTTTTTTCATTATAATAGCGTGGGGTGCCATTTTAACAAATGTGACAAAAATTGTATTTCCAAAAGTATATAAAACAGTATGATCAATTTAATAATTCAAACCAATGCAATTAATAGAATCAAGCAAACATCTCGTCATACGATAAAAAGTGACTTAAAGAATAAATTAAACATAAAGTCTTAAGCCTTAAACTGACACTCTCATGATTGTCTTTTGTATTTTTAAGAATAAACTAAATTCTAATGTCTCCTAAACAGTTAAATCACTAAATTATCGAAATAACAATGAATTATTTTAAAGTGATGTTATACAAATAAGACTTTTAAATGTTGAAAAACTTTTAAACACTGGTGAAAGCTATACAATAACTCCGAATAGTAATAGTTAGAGCAATTTGAGAGCAACCAGGTATTACAGTAACTCAGAAGAAATTGTTACTGGGAATTAATAAGAAGAGAGGCAAAGGAAGTAGAATATGAGTTATAGGACATAACTACGGGGTAAAAGAAAAGGTATAAGCTTCAGGTTTTTTTTATGTAGACATCAAAATCAGCTGTATTTTTATTTGATATTCCTGAGTTCCATGTCACCACATTATGTCTACGGCCTGACTGAGTACCGGCTGATAAACGGACAGACTAGAATTTCTGTTTTAAAACAGAAATTGAAACAAAGATTACTTTCAGCCAAATTATATGGTTGGACAAGATTTATCATAAACACATTTTTGCCTGTATGAAATAAAAGTTTATGTACAATTTATAGAACAAAGATAATATTTTTTAGATATCTTGCCATAAGGTACACATTCAAAAGGGGTTTCATTAAATTTGGGCTCTCATATCAATGATCTAGATTACGTGAGCTAAGGAGGGACACTGCAATACAAGAGTGCGCAGAAATCAAAGTATGTCACTAAATTTTTAATTTACTTTTTCCACTCGTATTTCTATTTTTTCGTATTACGCTGTGAATAAAAATGTCACGTTCAAATCTTCATATGATATTTTACACAGTTTGTTTACAGATGTATTTATTGTGATTTTTCTTGTTGCTATTATGTTTACCCATAAGACTAATGTAAAAATACTAGTTACTCTCATCAAAATCCTATAAGGTGACGTGCACCAACATCGTACTCAATGTTTATCACGTATAAATGAAAATGTTATACAAAAATTTCAAGTTTGTACGTCATTCCGTTTTCAACATATTGCGGACAGAGAGTCATTAGACAGGCAGACACACAGTGAGAAATGAAACTTTTACTGATTCTAGATTGATAGGATTCACTATAGCTCAGCTAATAACTCGTTACACTAACCCTAAAAATATTATATCACATCTGTGCTCCTCACACTTAGGTATAATGAATTGAATGATGCCTGTGTTGACTTGTTTAAACGGCCTAAATGTACTTGCGTCAGCTGTTATGTTGAGGATATATACCGAAAGTAAAATACAGACGCTCATACCAGCGTTCTAAACCTGAGTAACAATTTATCACAATATTCCACAGGATTTGGTCAACTCAAAGCGCACAGCTCTTGAAAACATTGAGTTTAGGGCTTTCCGAAACAGACTAATTTGGCGACCTTGTATTTTACTAATTATGGAAATGATGGTTTGAAGTTAAGGAAATTAAAGTTAATTAAGGTAGTGGGATCTTTCCGGTGTGTTAAGGAAGACTCATGGGGACATTAGTTCTCGACTAGTGAAGAATATGACGAATTTTTGGAGGAAATGTTAAAAATGGTGAGAAAGCGGTTTCCGGAATGGTGAAGAGAAAAAGAGAAGTATGGTGGATTTTGATGGCTTTTTCAAGTGCTTTAGGAGACTTGTGAAGGAGCTGAGAAAGAACAAAGAATCTAAGGAAGTCAGTAGGATGAGTGGTTAGTGATAGTTTAATCCATAAAGATAAATAAGATACCAAAAAGTAGGGGCTAAGAGAACAGACTTGGTCGTTTTTTATGGTTTACCATTGGATACGTTGAGTTGATCCCCTCTTTATAATATAAGTGAGTTAATATGAAGAGAATCTTAAGTAAAGACAAGTTTTGACCTATAGTCAGGAATATTCGGTAGCACTACACTACTGGAGTTTTTACAACATGTAATTATTTTCCTGTATTTTCGCTGTTTCTATCACTGGTATCGTGAATCGATATTTTAAATGCGACAGAAGATCTGACCAACAAATGTAATATTAAAGTAATATGTGCATATTGTAATAAAATAAAACAAATGAGGGTTCTTTGGTGTATTAGTAGCATACTTATGTGAGAAATACGGTTTCCAAATCCGGTGCAGTTGCTTCTTATTACGAATTAACCTTAATAAAATAAAACAAATGAGGGTTCTTTGGTGTATTAGTAGCATACTTATGTGAGAAATCCGGTTTCCAAAGCCGGTGAAGTTGCTCCTTATTACGAATTAACCTTAATAAAATAAAACAAATGAGGGTTCTTTGGTGTATTAGTAGCATACTTATGTCAGAAATCCGGTTTCTAAAGCCAGTAAAGGTTGCTCCTTATTACGAATTAACCTTAATAAAATAAAACAAATGAGGGTTCTTTGGTGTATTAGTAGCATACTTATGTCAGAAATCCGGTTTCCAAAGCCGGTGAAAGTTGCTCCTTATTACGAATTAACCTTAATAAAATAAAACAAATGAGGGTTCTTTGGTGTATTAGTAGCATACTTATGTCAGAAATCCGGTTTCCAAATAAAGCCGGAGTTTCTTATTACGAATTAACCTTAATAAAAAGAATGGGGGTTCTTTGGTGTATTAGTAGCATACAAATTCGAAAACCGGTGTGGTTTATTATGAACTAACCTTAATTTAAGTTAAACTTCACTGTTTATAAATATGTATACGAGTCAACTTCTGAGAAGTATTAAAAACAATATCTGGGGGAATGTAACCTTAAATGAAGAATATTGTGTTCGCAAAATGTTATTAATAGCCAAGATCTTAATATTGTGTTATTAAATTGCAATATGGTATCGCTATTGAGCTCGAGCTTATTACTACCACTTGAACCTGAAGTCAATGAGTTCTATAGAATATTTTAAGTTGGGTTTGCAAATTAATATTTCATTTTTGTTATTGTGATTTTTAAGTTGTTAGCTGACTTCCCTGATTAAATATTATTAAATATGACATAAGATATGAAAGCATTAAAAAAGTGATAGTTTATTATATTCAGCTACAAATCTATTTTAAATAAATGATATTTGAAATAAATCCCTTAGAAGCTCACAGCACTATAGTATAGTAATTTAAACTGCCATTGTTCATTTGGGGTTTGATAAATATATAATTACGCTGTTGCCTATTTACCAATGAAAGAGTATTGATTGATTTATAATAAAATTCACTTTTGAAGTTAAACGTAATATTTCCTCGTGAAGCAATGGATGATAGGATGGAAAAGATGCTACTTACAACTCCAATTTTCAGTAAGGATGAGATATGGCAGCTTTGTCACTTACCAAGATCCTGCTGACATTTCTTTAGTCAAGGAAAGCTCTATTTTGTTGTAAACTTACAGCCCTAATAGTGAGTTTTTTAACAATGCTTTTCCACTTTGAGACGAAGCAGTTTTTACTTTATTCTTTGACTCTCAGTCTTATTATTGGTTTTAAGAGAAGTATATTGCTTTAAAATATCGGAACTTCATTTACCTTACACATTCTCAGTTGCATGTTCATAGTGTTATAGAGCCTTTAACATTTTACTGTAATTTTAGGTTATATATATCTTTAATTATATACATTTTTCGTACCGGGGGGAAGAAGTTTTTTTTGTCATCACTAACATTGTAAAATAAAAAGTGACAGTATATTCCTTCCTGCCCAGTTGGAAAAAGGCAGATATTATACGAAAACGTAATCTAGAAATCTCAATTTAAAGATGTTATGCATTATTAGTTTAGATTTTTAATTTTCCCCATACGTTTTTTTAATAAATACATATCTTTAGTTAATACTGTTTGTGTCTTCTTATCTATAGCAGATGTGCAAAGAAACGTTGCAACATACTATTAATTTAAAGTATATGTTTTTGTTATTAATGTATACACATATTTACAATTAATTACTACGTTTAAAATTGTATGAACTTAGCCCAAAACAGCTTATATTATGACAATATGGTAAAGCCTACAACATTATATTATAAAACCTGCAATAGTTATTTTTAGTTATATTTGTGACCAAATTAATTATAAAATTATTATATAATTGGTTCAAAAATATTTAACAAGTTCTCAAACTTATTCCAAGTTCAGATTCCAATTTTATAGCGTGAAAGAAGCCTATTGCTGCTCATTTTACTAGTGAAAGTTCGGAAAATATTGGACATAGCATGTCAGGAGTCGAGAAGCCATCTATATGCTAACCAAGAAACTTTCACGCGCGGCTTTCTTGCTTGTCTGGTGTCACTTCTTGGTTAGACTAATGATTCAAGAAATTGTTGCTACACATTTGCGAAGTAAAAGTATCAGTTTATTTAAGGCTATTACAGCAATAATATTATATTTGCGATGCATAGCTACTAACAGATTATTTTTATGCTGTCAAAACTTTGAATTTTGTTTAGGGATAAAAAATCAATTACATTAGCCTACCTAAATGTGTAACAAAGGCTAGCCCATATCTTAAAAATTTATGTGTATGATTGTATATGTTAAATCAGTAATAATTAAAATTAAAACTGTTACGAAAGCACTACTACAGTACCTATCACAATGCTGTCCTATATTTGTCTGTTACGAGATATTCAGAACCAGGGACTGCAAAAACCTTGTTTGTATGTAACAATCTTGAGTGGCCATTATTTTATTGGATAGTCAATGAATCAGTTGTGAATAGATAGCTAGAGCAAAATCAATCATGAACTCAGATTGCTATATCTTGAGTGGTCAATATTTAATGGGATAATTAGTCTAAATAGCTAAAATACAATCAATCATCTAATCAGCCTCCAATATCCTAAGTGGCCAATATATATTTGTAGAGTCTCTGTAACATTTGAACATATTAGAGCACAATCATTGTTATAATGATTCTCCAATAACTTAAGTTGCCAATATATGATTGGATGGTCAATGTAACAGTTGTATATAGATAGCTAGAGTACAATTCAATCATATAATTAGCCTAACACATCCTGAGTAGCCAATATTTGATTGGATAGTCACTGTAAGAGTTGTACGTAGATAACTAGAACAAAAGCATATAATGAGCATCCAATATTTTATGTGGCCAACATATGATTGTATGCTCATTGTATGATTGTAAGAATTGTACATTGATAATACAAACTCATTTATCTAATCAGTCTTGTATATATTGAGTGGATTATATTTGATTGAGTAGTCAGTATAATAGTTGTACATAGATAGCTAGAGCTCAATTAATAATAACTTAGCCAGCGAACAAAAGCCTTGGGCGTTTAATATACGATTGGGCCAGGTACAGGAATTTCTGATTACTTTCTCCGAATTATATATTTAAATCCTATCAAATACATTAAAAATTATTTTGCTTGCTACATACCGATTATAGAAATAGTATATTACATGTTAGAGAACATTATTGGCTGTACGTGTAATAATAATTGTGAAAAGTAATTAACATAATTTTTTAAATAGTTTTTTAAGTTGTGAATGACAGATGATGAAACGTGTATTAAATACCAGTTGTGGTGTAAACGCAGAATGGTAGATGTCATTTGTGGCTGTAAACCCAGACTGCACGGAATATGCAATGCTAGTTAAAACTGTGCTTTTGATATTAATTTGTTTTAAAATGATTTTACTGTGAATACAGTGGTTGTAACAACAATAATTAGCATATGGTAGCAGGACTTTTAAAATATAAGACCCTCATATCAATCTTGGCACTTTATAATATAAAAGTAGTTTTAACTCATATCATATCATAAATTGTAATATTTGACTGTACAAACAATAAAAAATAATCATTAACGTTTCATATTGCTTTTTAATACTGTACAAATCTCTTAATATGTACTTTTTCGTGCTGAGTAAGAGATCCTCTGCCGATATAATCGTGATGATTTCCGTTAAACTAAATAGTCACACCTATGTAGTCCAAGTCTGAGCCGGTTCTAAGTCTTGAGCCCAGTTATCCTCGGCTCATGTTGTGTATTCATATAGTATATGTAAGTGTTGTTCGTTGTGGCTGCAGAAGGCACTGACTGTGCTGTTTGAGAGCGCTCAGCACATCCTCTTCAGAGTGGCAAGGAACTTCTAAATTCTTACATGTTAGTGGAAACGTGTAATATAATTTTGCATTTTTTAAATTATATTTGTTAGTTCTTTTTTAAATTTTACCACTAACATGCTGGCTTAAGTTGCTGTTTCGCACTGACGAGGTCCAGGAGGGAGCTCTTGCCTCCTGCTGCTCTCTCATCATGGGTGGTCGCAGTCAGTTTCCAGGGTTTTCCTGCTCTACTGGAAAGCTGGCCTCCATGATGAGCTGAACACCCCCTAGTCTACTATCTGTGATACTCTGCTATTTGTTATTTATTTATTTTTTGTTGTTGCCAGTTATAATAGTTTATATTTTGTTACTTAGTTTAGTTTAAATGCTATTTACTTTTATTTCTTGATTTCATTAGGAGCCCGCCCTTAGCCAAAGGATACCGGGTGGAATTGATAGTTCTTGTTTTAAATTATGGCTCTTCCAAATTTTTTATCCAGGTGCACCTGAGACATACGACAGAAATTTTGGGGTTAGTTGTAGTAATGTGTTTTTTCTTTTTTTTAAATTCCGTCTGGCTTTATTTTACAGAAGGTTCTTATCTTGGTTAAAGATGTTATTTTTTTTGTTACTCTGTGTTGGTGGTGAATTTCTAAAGTGAATGAATGATAAGTAATGAATTCAGATTAATGAACCGCACGCTATCACGGTTTTTTTCTTCTAGGTTTAATTCTGATCCGCCATCCCGTTCGTCACCATGGGGGCTCGCTTCCTAATTGTCTATTTTGGGTGTGCAAACGGAGTGTGGTTTCAAGTCTCATGAGCTCTGTTCGTAAGTAAGTAAATTTTCTTTGTGTAGTTTATGTAGTTGTTACGTCGAGAAATTCTTATTAGAGCTTTATTATATTTTACAGAACATAATAAATGTTGTTCTGTTTTTTATGAAGATAAAATCAGCAGTAAAGTTGTCTGTTCTCAAACTGTTTTGGGAAAGAAGATTTTATTTTATTAATTCACGTATTGTGAATTTCTGTTAGTGATCGTCTTTGCGGAAGGATAGAAATATAAATTAAACCAGATAAATGTATAGATAATATACTAAAGGTTTTATTAAACCTAAATTGAAATACAAGATTTATAAAAAAATTACTAGTAATTTAATAATGTTTTTAATCTATATTACATTCAAACTGTACACTGTAGGACAATTATTGAGAATGGGAAGGATAAGATGAAACCGTTGGAGGATGTTTCTTCCATCAGACCCAAGGCGAAGTTTTCCAATAAACCGATATTTGCAGTTGTAACATCCCGGGGACAGCTTAGCGCTATCGGCATGTGGTTAGTGTGCTTCTCGCTGTCTTCTTGTTGAGTGATATTGTTACTGAGAGTTAATTATATTCTGCGTATATTGTAGAATTTGTATAGTATCAAAACTTTTTCTATTTCTAAAAGTCCACAGGCCTTGCTATCATTAATAGTCTAATTTAATTTTTAATATAGATTGAATTACAAATAGTAATTTCTCAATTTGGACTCGAGCCCGCAC